>NC_134096.1:87204466-87504466 GCF_000715075.1 Nicotiana tabacum | reverse complement strand
ATTTTTAACATTTTTCGGCCAAAAAATTAGAATTCCGACTCATTCCCATATTTCCGTGTGCTATAGCCCTCGCCTTCTGAGTGGGCCGGGCCCCCTGACTCGGATCGCCTAAAAATTTTCTAGGCCATCAAATATGACCTAAGGAACCATAGTCACCGCCCCGCCATGATCTTTCCTCATTTTTTGCATTTTCGGCCAAAAAACTATAATTTCGCACGATTCTCCTATTTTCGTGTGCGCCCACGCCATCAAAGTGCTCCCGGGACCCTCGGATCCCGATAGCCTAAAATTTTGCCTGGCTATCAAATACGACCTAAGGGACCATAGTCACTGCCCCGCCATGACCTTTCCTCATTTTTTGCATTTTATGGCCAAAAAACTAGAATTCTGCCTGATTCCCATATTTTCGGGTGCTATAGCCCACGCCTTCCAAGTGGTCCCGGGACCCCTGGACCCTAATAGCCTAAAAATTTTCAAGGCAATCAAATACGACCGAAGGAACCATAGTCACTGCCCCACCATGACCGCTTCTCATTTTTTGTATTTTTCGGCGAAAAAACTAGAATTCCGCACGATTCGCATATTTTCGTGTGCTATATAGCCCACGCCTTCCAAGTGGTCCCGGGACCCCCAGACCCCGATAGCCTAAATTTTTTCTAGGCCATCAAATATGACCTAAGGAACTATAGTCATCGCTCCGCCATGACCTTTTCTCATTTTTTGACTTTTATGGCCAAAAACTAGAATTCCGCCCGATTCTCATATTTTCGTGTGCGCCCACGCCTTCCGAGTGGGCCGGGCCCCCCGGACTGGAATCGCCTAAAATTTATTCGGGCCATGAAATACAACCTAAGGAACCATAGTCACTGCCCCGCCATGATCGTTATTCATTTTTTACGTTTTTCGGCCAAAAAACTAGAATTCTCTGAGATTGCCATATTTTCGTGTGCTACAGCTCATGCCTTACGAGTGATCCCGGACCCCCGGACCCTGATCGCCTAAATTTTTTTGGGCCATCAAATATGAACTAAGGTACCATAGTCACTGCCCCTCCATGATCGTTCCTCATTTTTTGCGTTTTGCGGCCAAAAAACTAGAATTCCGCCCGATTCCCATATTTTCGTGTGCGCCTAAGCCTTCCGAGTGGGCCGGGCCCACCGGACTGGGATCGCCCAAATTTTTTTTGGGCCATCAAATAAGATCTAAGGAACCATAGTCGCCTCCCCGTCATGATCGTTCTTGTTGTTTTCCGTTTTTCGGCCATAAAACTAGAATTTCGCCCGTTTCCCATATTTTCATGTGCTATAGCCCACGTCTTCCGAGTGGGCTAGGGCCCCTAGACTCAGATCGCCTAAAAAAATTTCCAGGCCATCAAATACGACCTATAGAACCATAGTCACCGCCCCTCCATGACCATTTCTCAGTTTTTCTGCGTTTTACGGCCAAAAAACTAGATTTTCGCATGATTCCCATATTTTCGTGTGCTATAGACCACGTCTTCCGAGTGGTCCCTGGCCCCCCGGACCCCGATCGCCTAAAATTTTTCTGGGCCATCAAATACGACCTAAGGAACCATAGTCCCCGACATGATCGTTCCTCATATTTTTTCGTTTTTCGGCCAAAAAACTAGAATTCCGCCCGATTTCCATATTTTCGTGTGCTATAGCCCATGCCTTCCAAGTAGTCCTGGGACCCCTAGACTCGGATCGCATAATATTTTACCGGGCCATTAAATACAACATAAGGAACCATAGTCACTGCCCCGCCATGATCGTTCCTCACTTTTTGCATTTTACGGCCAAAAAACTAGAATTCCGCCTGATTCCCTTATTTTCTTGTGCTATAGCCCACGCCTACCGAGTGGGCCGGGCCCCCTGACTCGGATCGCCTAAATTTTTTTTGGGCCATCAAATACGACCTAGGGAACAATAGTCACCGCCCCGCCATGATCGTTCCTCATTTTTTATATTTTTCAGCCAAAAAACTATAATCCGCTTGATTCCCATATTTACGGACCATTAAATACAACCTAAGGAACCATAGTCACTGCCTCTCCATGATCGTTCCTCACATTTTGCATTTTATGGCCAAAAAACTAGAATTCCGCCTGATTCCCATATTTTCGTGTGCGCCCATGCCTTCCAAGTAGTCCCGGGACCCCTGGACTCGGATCGCATAATATTTTACCGGGCCATTAAATACGACCTAAGGAACCATAGTCACTGCCCCGCCATGATCGTTCCTCACTTTTTGCATTTTACGGCCAAAAAACTAGAATTCCGCCTGATTCCCTTATTTTCGTGTGCTATAGCCCACGCCTACCGAGTAGGCCGGGCCCCCTGACTCGGATCGCCTAAATTTTTTTCGGGCCATCAAATACGACCTAGGGAACAATAGTCACTGCCCCGCCATGATCGTTCCTCATTTTTTATATTTTTCAGCCAAAAAACTATAATCCGCTTGATTCCCATATTTACGGTCCATTAAATACAACCTAAGGAACCATAGTCACCGCCCCTCCATGATCGTTCCTCACATTTTGCATTTTACGGCCAAAAAACTAGAATTCCGCCTGATTCCCATATTTTTGTGTGCGCCCATGCCTTCCAAGTAGTCCCGGGACCCCTGGACTCGGATCGCATAATATTTTACCGGGCCATTAAATACGACCTAAGGAACCATAGTCACTGCCCCGCCAATATCGTTCCTCACTTTTTGCATTTTACGGCCAAAAAACTAGAATTCCGCCTGATTCCCTTATTTTCGTGTGCTATAGCCCACGCCTACCGAGTGTGCCGGGCCCCTGACTCGGATCGCCTAAATTTTTTTTGGGCCATCAAATACGACCTAGGGAACAATAGTCACCGCCCCGCCATGATCGTTCCTCATTTTTTATATTTTTCAGCCAAAAAACTATAATCCGCTTGATTCCCATATTTACGGTCCATTAAATACGACCTAAGGAACTATAGTCACCGCCCCTCCATGATCGTTCCTCACATTTTGCATTTTACGGCCAAAAAACTAGAATTCTGCCTGATTCCCATATTTTCGTGTGCTATAGCCCATGCTTTCCAAGTGTTCCCGGGACCCCCGGAACCTGATCGCCTAAAATTTTTCGGGCCATAAAATATGACCCAAAGAACCTTAGTCACCGCCCCGCCATGATCATTCCTGAATTTTAGCAGTTTTCGGCGAAAAAACTAGAATTCCACCCGATTCCCATATTTTTGAGTGCTAGCACATGCCTTCCAACTGGTCCCGGGACCCCCGGACCCCGATCGCCTATAATTTTTCTAGGCCATCAAATACGACCTAAGGAACTATAGTCAACGCTCCGCCATGACCTTTCCTCATTTTTTGCATTTATAGCCAAAAAACTAGAATTTCGCCCGATTTAAATATTTTTGTGTGCGCCCACGCCTTACGAGTAGGTCGGGCCCCACGGACTGGGATCGCCTAAAATTTATTCGGGCCATTAAATATGACCTAAGGAACCATAGTCACCGCCCCGCCATTATCGTTCCTCACTTTTTGCATTTTACGGCCAAAAAACTAGAATTCCACCTGATTCCCATATTTTCGTGAGCTATAGCCCACGCCTTCCGAGTGGGCCGGGCCCCCTGTCTCAGATCGCCTAAATTTTTTTTGGGCCATCAACTAAGACCTAGGGAACAATAGTCACCGCTCCGCCATGATCGTTCCTTATTTTTTGCATTTTTCGGCCAAAAAACTAGAATTCCGCCTCATTCCAATATTTTCGTGTGCTATAGCCCAAGCCTTCCAAGTGGTCCTGAGACCCCCGGAACCTGATCGCCTAAAATTTTTTCCGGGCCATAAAATATGACCTAAAGAACCATAGTCACCACCCCTCCATGATCGTTCCTCATTTTTTGTGTTTTTCGGCCAAAAAACTAGAATTTCGCCTGATTCCAAAATATTCGTGTGCTATAGCTCACGCCTTCCGAGTGGGTCGGGACCCCGGAGCCGGATCGCCTAAAATTTTCGGGGCCATAAAATATGACCTAAAGAACCATAGTCACCGCCCCGCCATGATCGTTCCTCATTTTTTTATTTTTCGGCCAAAAAACTAGAATTCCACCCGATTCCCATATTTTCGTGTGCTATATCCCACGCCTTCCAAGTGGTCCCCGGACCCCAGACCACGATCGCCTAAAAAATTTTTAGGCCATCAAATACGACCTAAGGAACTATAGTCACCGCCCCGCCATGATCTTTCCTCATTTTTTGCATTTTATGGAAAAAAAACTAGAACGATTTTAATATTTTCGTGTGCGCCCACGCCTTCCGAGTAGGCCGGGCCCCCCGGACTGGGATCACCTAAAATTTATTCGGGCCATCAAATACGACCTAAGCAACAGTAGTCACCGCCCCACCATGATCGTTCCTCACTTTTTGCATTTTACGGCCAAAAAACTAGAATTCCACCTGATTCCCATATTTTCGTGTGCTATATCCCACGCCTACCGAGTGGGCCGGGCCCCCTGACTGGGATCGCCTAAATTTTTTTTGGGCCATCAAATACGACCTAGGGAACAATAGTCACCGCCCCGCCAAGATCATTCCTCATTTTTTTTTTGTTTTTCGGCCAAAACACTAAAATTCCGCTTGATTCCCATATTTTCGTGTGCTATAGCCCATGCCTTCCAAGTGGTCCCGGGATCCCCGGAACCTGATCGCCTAAAATTTTCCGGGCCATAAAATTCAACCTAAAGAACCATAGTCACCGCCCCTCCATGATCGTTCCTCATTGTTTGTGTTTTTCGGCCAAAAAACTAGAATTTCGCCTTATTCCAAAATTTTCGTGTGCTATAGCCCACGCCTTCCGAGTGGGTCGCAACCCCGGAGCCGGATCGCCTAAAATTTTTGGGGCCATAAAATACGATCTAAAGAACCATAGTCACCGCCCCGCCATGATCGTTCCTCATTTTTTGTATTTTTCGGCCAAAAACTAGAATTCCGCCTGATTCCCATATTTTCGTGTGCTATAGCCCACGCCTTCCAACTGGTCCCGGGACGCCCGGACCCCGATCGCCTAATATTTTTCTCGGCAATCAAATACGACTTAAGGACCTATAGTCACCGCCCCCCCATGACCTTTTCTCATTTTTTGCATTTTATGGCCAAAAATCTAGAATTCCGCCCGATTTCAATATTTTCGTGTGCGCCCACGCCTTCCGAGTAGGCCGGTCCCCCCGGACTGGGATCGCCTAAAATTTATTCGGGCCATCAAGTATGACCTAAGGAACCATAGTCACCGCCTCATCGTGATCGTTCCACATTTTGTTTTTTTCGTCCGTAAAACTAGAATTCTGCCCGATTCCTATATATTCCTGTGCTACAGCCCACGCCTTCCGAGTGGTCCCGGGGCCCCCGGACCAAGATCGCCTAAAATTTTTCTAGGCCATCAAATACGACCTAAGGAACTATAGTCACCGCCCCGCCATGACCTTTCTTCATTTTTTGCATTTTATGGCCAAAAAACTAGAATTCCGCCTGATTTAAATATTTTCGTGTGCGCCCACGCCTTCCCAGTAGGCCGGGCCCCACGGACTGGGATCGCCTAAATATTTGGGCCGTCAAATATGACCTAAGGAACCGTAGTCTCCGCCCCGCCATGATCGTTCCTCACTTTTTGAATTTTACGGCCAAAAAACTAGAATTCCACCTAATTCCCATATTTTCATGTGCTATAGCCCACGCCTTTTGAGTGGGCCGGGCCCCCTAACTCGGATCGCCTAAAAATTTTTTGGGCCATCAAATACAACCTAAGGAACAATAGTCACCGCTCCGCCATGATCGTTCCTTTTTGTGCATTTTCCGGCCAAAAAACTAGAATTTCGCCTGATTCCCATATTTGCGTGTGCTATAGCCCACGCCTTCCAAGTGGTCCCGGAACCTGATCGCCTAAAATTTTCCGGGCCATAAAATACGACCTAAATAACCATAGTCACCGCCCCGCCATGATCGTTCCTCATTTTTTCTGTTTTTCGGCCAACAAACTAGAATTTCGCCTGATTCCAATATTTTCGTGTGCTATAGCCAACCCCTTCCGAGTGGGCCAGGACAATGGAGCCGGATCGCCTAAAATTTTTTCCGGGCCATCAAATACGACCTAAGTAACCATACTCACCTCCCTGCCATGACCTTTCCTTATTTTTTCATTGTATGGCCAAAAAACTAAAATTCCGCCTGATTCCCATATTTTCGTGTGCTAAAGCCCACGCCTTCCCTGTGGGTAGGGCCCCCCGGAGCCGGATCGCCTAAAATTTTTCCGGGCCATCAAATACGACCTAAGGAACCATAGTCACCGCCCCGTCATGATCATTCCTCATTTTTTAGGATTTTCGGCCAAAAAACTAGAATTTCGCCTGATTCCCATATTTTCGTGTGCTAGACCATGACTTCCGAGTGGGCCGAGCCCCCCGGACTCGGATTGCCTAAAAGTTTTTCGGGCCATCAAATATGACCTATGGAACTATAGTCACTGCCCCGCCGTGATCAATCCTCATTTTTTGCATTTTTCGGCCAAAAAACTAAAATTTCGCCCGATTCCCATATTTTCGTGTGTGCCCACACCTTCCGAGTGGACCGGGCCCCCCGCACTGTGATCGACTAAAATTTTTTCGGGCCATCAAATTTTACCTAAGGAACCATAGTCACCGCCATGCCATGATCGTTTCTCATATTTATGTTTTTCGGTAAAAAACTAGAATTGCGCTCGATTCCTATATTTTCGGGTGCGTGCGCCCACGCTTTCCGAGTGGGCCGGGCCCCCGTACTGGAATCGCCTAAAAAATTTCGGGCCATCAAATATGACCTAAGGAACCATAGTCACCGCCCCGCCATGATCGTTCCTCATTTTTTACGTTTTTCGGCCAAAAGACTGGAATTCCGCCCGATTCCCATATTTTCGTGTGCTATAGCCCACGCCTTCCGAGTGGGCCGGGCCCCCTGACTCGGATCGCCTAAAATTTTTTTGGGCCATCAAATATGACCTAGGGAACCATAGTCACCGCCCCGCCATGATCGTTCCTCAGTTTTTGCATTTTTCGGCCAAAAAACTAGAATTCCGCCCGATTCCCATATTTTCGTATGCGATAGCCCACGCCTTCAAAGTGGTCCCGGGAGCCCCGGACCCTGATAGCCTAAAATTTTTCCTGGCCATCAAATACGACCTAAGGAACCATAGTTACCACCCCGCCATGACCTTTCTGCTTTTTTTGCATTTTATGGCCAAAAAACTAAAATTCTGCCTGATTCCGATATTTTCTTGTGCTATAGCCCACGCCTTCCAAGTGGTCTCGGGACCCCCGAACCCCGATGAACTAAAATTTTTCGAGCCATAAATTACAACCTAAAGAACCATAGTCACCTCCCCGCCATTATCGTTCCTCATTTTTTGCGTTTTTCGGCTAAAAAAACTAGAATTTCGCTTGATTCCAATATTTTCGTGTGTTATATCCCACGCCTTCCCAGTGGGTAGGGCCTCTCGGAGCCGGATCGCCTAAAATTTTTCCGCGCCATCAAATACGACATAAGTAACCATACTCACCTCCCCGCCATGACCTTTCCTCAGTTTTTGCATTTTATGGCCAAAAACCTAAAATTCCGCCCGATTCCCATATTTTCGTGTGCTATAGCCCACGTCTTCCGAGTGGGCCGGGCCCACTAGACTCGGATCACCTAAAATTCTTCTGATCCATCAAATACGACCTAGAGAACCATATTCACCGCCCTGCCATAATCGTTCCTCATTATTTGCGTTTTTCGGCCAAAAAACTAGAATTCTACTCGATTCCCATATTTTCTTGTGCTATAGCCCACGCCTTCCAAGTGGTTCGGGACCCCGAACTCGGATCGCCTAAATGTTTTCCGGGACATCAAATCCGACCTAGAGAACCATAGTAACCGCCCTGCCATGACCATTCCTCGTTTTTCTGTGTTGTTCGGTCAAAAAACTAGAATTCCGCCCGATTCCCATATTTTTGTGTGCTATAGCCAACGCCTTCCAACTGGTCTCGGGACCGCCTAAAAATTTTCCGGTCCATTAAATACGACCTAAGGAACCATAGTCACCTCCCCGCCATGATCCTTCCTCACTTTTAGCATTTTACAGCCAAAAAAACTAGAATTCCGCCCGATTCCCATATTTTCATGTGCTATAGCCCACGCCTTCCAAGTGGTCCCTGGACACCCGAACCCTGATCTCCTAAAAATATTTCGGGCCACCAAATATGACCTAAGGAACCATAGTCACCACCCCTCCATGATCGTTCCACATTTTTTGCGTTTTTCGGCCAAAAAACTAGAATTCCGCTTGATTCCCATATTTTCGTGTGCTATAGCCCACGCCTTCCGAGTGGGCCTGGCCCCCCGGACTCGGATTGCCTAAAAGTTTTTTGGGCCATCACATATGACCTAAGAAACCATAGTCACCGCCCCGCCATGATCGCTCCTCATTTTTTGCATTTTTCGGCCAAAAAACTAGAATTCTGCCCGATTCCCATATTTTTGTGTGCTATAGCCCACGCCTTCCAAGTGGTCCCGGGACCCCCGAACTCGGATCGCCTAAAATTTTCCGGTCCATTGAATACGACCTAAGGAACCATAGTCACCGCCCCTCCATGATCTTTCCTCATATTTTGCGTTTTTCGGCCAAAAAACTAGGTTTCTGCCCGATTCCCATATTTTCGTGTGCGCCCACGCCTTCCGAGTAGGCCGCCCCCCCGACTGGGATAGCCCAATATTTTTTCGGGCCATCAAATACGACCTAAGGAACCATAATCACCGCCCGGTCACGATCGTTCCTCATTTTTTCCATTTATCGGCCATAGAAGTAGAATTCCACACGATTCCCATATTTTCGTGTGTAACAACCCACGCCTTCCAAGTGGTCCCGGGACCCCCGAACCCCGCTCTCCTAAAAAAATTTCGGGCGATCAAATACAACCTAAGGAACCATAGTCACCACTCCGCTATGATCATTCCTCATTTTTTTATGATTTTCGGCCAAAAAACTAGAATTCCACCCGATTCCCATATTTTCGTGTGCAATAGCCCACGCCTTACGATTGGGTCGGGCCCAAATACAACCTAAGTAACCATACTCACCTCCCTGCCATGACCTTTCCTCATTTTTTCATTGTATGGCCAAAAAACTAAAATTCCGCCTGATTCCCATATTTTCGTGTGCTAAAGCCCACGCCTTCCCAGTGGGTAGGGCTCCCCGGAGCCGGATCGCCTAAAATTTTTCCGAGCCATCAAATACGACCTAAGGAACCATAGTCACCGCCCCGCCATGATCGTTCCTCATTTTTTATGTTTTTCGGCCAAAAGACTTGAATTCCGCCCGATTCCCATATTTTCATGTGCTATAGCCCACTCCTTCCGAGTGGGCCGGGCCCCCTGACTAGGATCGCCTAAAATATTTTTGGGCCATCAAATACGACCTAGGGAACCATAGTCACCGCCCCGCCATGATCGTTCCTCAGTTTTTGCATTTTTCAGCCAAAAAACTAGAATTTCGTCCGATTCCCATATTTTCGTATGCGATAGCCCACGCTTTCAAAGTGGTCCCGGGAGCCCCGGATCCTGATAGCCTAAAATTTTTCCTGGCCATCAAATACGACCTAAGGAACCATAGTTACCGCCCCGCCATGACCTTTCCGCTGTTTTTGCATTTTATGGCCAAAAAACTAAAATTCTGCATGATTCCGATATTTTCTTGTGCTATAGCCCACGCCTTCCAAGTGGTCTCGGGACCCCCGAACCCCGATGACCTAAAATTTTCCGAGCCATAAATTACGACCTAAAGAACCATAGTCACCTCCCCGCCATTATCGTTCCTCATTTTTTGCGTTTTTCGGCTAAAAAACTAGAATTTCGCCGGATTCCAATATTTTTGTGTGTTATAGCCCACGCCTTCCCAGTGGGTAGGGCCTCTCGGAGCTGGATCACCTCAAATTTTTCCGCGCAATCAAATACGACATAAGTAACCATACTCACCTCCCCGCCATGACCTTTCCTCAGTTTTTGCATTTTATGGCCAAAAACCTAAAATTCCGCCCGATTCCCATATTTTCGTGTGCTATAGCCCACGTCTTCCAAGTGGGCCGGACCCACTGGACTCGGATCACCTAAAATTCTTCTGATCCATCAAATACGGCCTAGAGAACCATAGTCACCGCCCTGCCATAATCGTTCCTCATTATTTGCGTTTTTCAGCCAAAAAACTAGAATTCTACCCGATTCCCATATTTTCTTGTGCTATAGCCCACGCCTTCCGAGTGGTTCGGGACCCCGAACTCGGATCGCCTAAATTTTTTTCGGGACATCAAATACGACCTAGAGAACTATAGTCACCGCCCTGCCATGACCATTCCTCGTTTTTCTGTGTTGTTCGGCCAAAAAACTAGAATTCCGCCTAATTCCCATATTTTCGTGTGCTATAGCCCACGCCTTCCAACTGGTCTCAGGACCGCCGGACTCGGATCGCCTAAAATTTTTCCGGTCCATTAAATACGACCTTAGGAACCATAGTCACCTCCCCCCCCATGATCCTTCCTCACTTTTAGCATTTTACAGCCAAAAAAACTAGAATTCCGCCCGATTCCCATATTTTCGTGTGCTATAGCCCACGCCTTCCAAGTGGTCCCTGGACCCCAGAACCCTGATCTCCTAAAAAAATTTCGGGCCACCAAATACGACCTAAGGAACCATAGTCACCGCCCCTCCATGATCGTTCCACATTTTTTGCGTTTTTCGGCCAAAAAACTAGAATTCCGCCCGATTCTCATATTTTTGAGTGCTATAGCCCACGCCTTCCGAGTGGCCCCGTGACCCCCGAACCCCGATCTCCTAAAACGTTTTTGAGCCATCAAATATGACATAAGGAACCATAGTCACCGCCCCGCCATGATCTTTCCACATTTTTTATGTTTTTCGGCCAAAAAACTAGAATTTCCCCCGATTCCCATATTTTTGTGTGCGCCCACGCCTTACGAGTGGGCCGGGGCCCCCGGACTGGGATTGACTAAAAAAAAATTCGGGCCATCAAATACGATCTAAGGAACCATAGTCACCGCCCCACAATGATCGTTCCTCATTTTTTGCGTTTTTTAGCCACAAACCTAGAATTACGCCCGATTCCCATATTTTCGTGTGCACCCGCCCGGCCCCCCGGACTGGGATCGCCTAAAAAATTTTTGGGGCATCAAATACGACCTAAGGAACCATAGTCACCGCCCCGCCATGATCGTTCCTTATTGTTTGAGTTTTTCGGCCAAAAAACTTGAATTCCGCGCGATTCCCATATTTTCGTGTGCTATAGCCCATGCCTTCCGAGTGGTCCCGTGCCCCCTGGACCTCGATCGCCTAAAATTTTTTCGGTCCATCAAATACGACCTAAGGAACCATAGTCACAGCCCCTTCATGATCGTTCCTCATTTTTTTGCATTTTTCGGCCAAGAAACTAGAATTTTGCCCGATTCCCATATTTTCGTGTGCGCCCACGCCTTCCGTGTGGGCCGGGCACCCCGGACTGGGATCACCTAAATAGTTTTTGGGCCATAAAATACGACCTAAGGAACCATAGTCACCGCCCTGCAATGATCGTTCCTCATTGTTTCTGCGTTTTTCGGCCAAAAAATAAGAATTTTGCCAGATTCCCATATTTTCGTGTGCAATAGCCCACGCCTTCCGAGTGGGCCGGGCCCCCTGATGCGGATCGCCTAAAAATATTTTGAGCCATCAAATATGACCTAGGGAACCATAGTTACCGCCCTGCCATGATCGTTGCTCATTTTTTGCAGTTATCGGCCAAAAACTAGAAGTCCGCCCGATTCCCATATTTTCGTGTGCTATAGACCACGCCTTCCCAATGGGTATGGCCCCACGGAGCCGGATTTCCTAAAAATTTTCCAGGACATCAAATACGACCTAAGGAACCATAGTCACCACCTCAACATGACCTTTCCTCTTTTTTTGCATTTTACAGCCAAAAAACTAGAATTCTGCCCGATTCTCATATTTTCGAGTGCTATAGCCCACGCCTTCCAAGTGGTCCCGTGACCCCCGAACCCCAATCTCATAATAAGTTTTCGAGCCATCAAATACGACATAAGGAACCATAGTCACTGCCCCGCCATGATCGTTCTTCATTTGTTATGTTTTTCGGCCAAAAAACTAGAATTCCGCAAGATTCTTATATTTTCGTGTGCGCCCACGCCTTCCGAGTGGGCCGGGGCCCCCGGACTGGGATCACCTAAAAAATTTTCGGGCCATAAAATACGACCTAAGGAACCATAGTCACCGCCCCGCCATGATCGTTCCTCATTTTTTGCGTTTTTCGGCCACAAACCTAGAATTACGCCCGATTCCCATATTTTCGTGTGCGCCCGCCGGGCCTCCCGGACTGGGATCTCCTAAAAGAATTTTGGGCCATCAAATATGACCTAAGGAACAATAGTCACTGCCCCGCCATGATCGTTCCTTATTGTTTGTGTTTTTCGGCCAAAAAACTTGAATTCCGCGCGATTCCCATTTTTTCGTGTGCTATAGCCAGCGCCTTCCGAGTGGTCCCGTGCCCTCCGGACCTCGATCGCCTAAAAATTTTCTGGTCCATAAAATACGACCTAAGGAACCATAGTCACAGCCCCTCCACGATCGTTCCTCATTTTTTTGCATTTTTCGACCAAGAAACTAGAATTCCGCCCGATTCCCATATTTTTGTGTGCGCCCACGCCTTCCGAGTGGGCCGGACCCCCCGGACTGGGATCACCTAAAAAAATTTTGGGCCATCAAATACGACCTAAGGAACCATAGTCACCGCCCCGACATGACCTTTCCTCATTTTTTGCATTTTACGGCCAAAAAACTAGAATTCTGCCTGATTTCCATATTTTCGAGTGGTATAGCCCACGCCTTCCAAGTGGTCCCGTGACCCCCGAACCCCGATCTCCACAACTATTTTCGAGCCATCAAATACGACATAAGGAACCATAGTCACTGCCTCGCCATGATCGTTCCTCATTTTTTATGTTTTTCGGCCAAAATACTAGAATTGCGCCCGATTCCCATATTTTCGTGTGCAATAGCCCACGCCTTCCGAGTGGGCCGGGCCCCCCAGACTCGAATTGCCTAAAGGTTTTTCGGACCATCAAATACGACCTAGAGAACCATAGTCACCGCCCTTCCATGATCGTTCCTCATTCTTTCTACATTTTTTGGCCAAGAAACTAGAATTCCGCTCGATTCCCATATTTTCGTGTGCTATAGACCACGCCTTCCGAGTAGTCCATGGCCATCCGGACCCCGATCGCCTAAAATGTTTTCGGGTCATCAAATAAGACCTAAGGAACCATAGTCACCGCCCTCCATGATCGTTCCTCATGTTTTGCGTGTTTTGGCCAAAAAACTAGAATTCTGCCCGATTCCCATATTTTCGTGTGCTATTGCCCACGCCTTCCGAGTGGGCCGGGCCCCCGGACTTGGATCACCGAAAGGTTTTTCGGGCCATCAAATATGACCTAGAGAACCATAGTCACCGCCCTTCCATGATCGTTCCTCATTGTTTCTGCGTTTTTCGGCCAAAAAATAGAATTCCGCCCGATTCCCATATTTTCGGGTGCAATAGCCCACGCCTTCCGAGTGGGCCGGGCCCCCTGACTCGGATCGCCTAAAAAATTTTCAGGCCATCAAATACGACCTAGGGAACCATAGTCAGCGCCCTGCCAAGATCGTTCCTCATGTTTTGCATTTATCGGCATAAAAACTAGAATTCCGCCCGATTCCCATATTTTCGTGTGCTATAGCCCACGCCTTCCAAGTGGTCTCGGGACCCCCGAACCCCGATCTCCTAAAACTTTTTTGGGCCATCAAATACGACCTAATGAACCATAGTCACCGCCCCGCCAAGATCGTTCCTTATTGTTTGTGTTTTTCGGCCAAACAACTTGAATTTCGCGCGATTCCCATATTTTCGTGTGCTATAGCCCACGCCTTCCTAGTGGTCCCTTGCCCCCGGACCCCGATCGCCTAAAAATTTTCCGGTCCATCAAATACGACCTAAGGAACCATAGTCACCGCCCCTCCATGATCGTTCCTCATTTTTTTGCATTTTTCGGCCAAGAAACTAGAATTCCGCCCGATTCCCATATTTTCGTGTGCGCCCACGCCTTCCGAGTGGGCCGGGCCCCCCTGAATGGGATCACCTAAAAACATTTCGGGCCATCAAATACGACCTAAGGAACCATAGTCACCGCCCTACCATGATATTTCCTCATTGTTTCTTCGTTTTTCAGCCAAAAAATAAGAATTCCGCCCGATTCCCATATTTTCGTGTGCAATAGCACACGCCTTCCGAGTGGGCCGGGCCCTTGACTCGGATCGCCTAAAAAATTTTCGAGCCATCAAATACGACCTAGGGAACAATAGTTACCGCCCTGCCATGATCGTTCCTCATTTTTTGCAGTTATCGGCCAATAAACTAGAATTCCGCCCGTTTCCCATATTTTCATGTGCTATAGCCCACGCCTTCCAAGTGGTCTCGGGACCCCTGAACCCCGATCTCCTAAAATGTTTTCGAGCCATCAAACACGACATAAGGAACCATAGTCACCGCCCCACCATGATCGTTCCTCATTTTTTATGTTTTTCGGTCAAAAAACTAGAATTGCGCCCGATTCCCATATTTTTGTGTGCTATATAGCCCACGCCTTCCGAGTGGTCCCGGGCCCCCAGACCCCGATCGCCTAAAATTTTTCCGGTCCATCAAATACGACCTAAGGAACCATAGTCACCTCCCCGCCATGATCGTTCCCCATTTTTTGCGTTTTTCGGCCACAAACCTAGAATTACGCCCGATTCCCATATTTTCGTGTGCGCCCGCCGGGCCCCCCAGACTGGGATCGCCTAAAAAAATTTTGGGCCATCAAATACGACCTAAGGAACCACATTCACCGCCCCGCCATGATCGTTCCTTATTGTTTGTGTTTTTCGGCCAAAAAACTTGAATTCCGCGCGATTCCCATATTTTCGTGTGCTATAGCCCACGCCTTCCCAGTGGTCCCGTGCCCCCCGGACCTCGACCGCCTAAAATTTTTCCGGTCCATCAAATACGACCTAAGGAACCATAGTCACAGCCCCTCCATGATCGTTCTTCATTTTTTTGCGTTTTTCGGCCAAGAAACTAGAATTCCGCCCGATTACCATATTTTCGTGTGCGCCCACACCTTCCGAGTGGGCCGGACCCCCCGAACTGGGATCACCTAAAAAGTTTTGGGCCATAAAATACGACCTAAGGAACCATAGTCACTGCCCCACCATGATCGTTCCTCATTTTTTCTGCGTTTTTCGGCCAAAAAACAAGAATTCCGCCCGATTCCCATATTTTCATGTGCAATAGCCCATGCCTTCCGAGTGGGCCGGGGCCCCCGGACTCGAATCGCCTAAAGGTTTTTGGGGCCATCAAATACGACCTAGAGAACCATAGTCACCGCCCTTCCATGATCGTTCCTCATTTTTTCTGCATTTTTCTGCCAAAAAACTAGAATTCCGCCCGATTCCCATATTTTCGTGTGCTATAGACCACGCCTTCCGAGTAGTCCATGGCCATCCGGACCCCGATCACCTAAAATGTTTTCGGGTCATCAAATAAGACCTAAGGAACCATAGTCACCGCCCTCCATGATCGTTCCTCATGTTTTGCGTGTTTTGGCCAAAAAACTAGAATTCTGCCCGATTCCCATATTTTCGTGTGCTATTGCCCACGCCTTCCGAGTGGGCCGGGCCCCCGGACTCGGATCGCCTAAAGGTTTTTTGAGCCATCAAATATGACCTAAGGAACCATAGTCACCGCCCCGCCATAATCGTTCCTCAGTTTTTGT
Organism: Nicotiana tabacum; assembly: GCF_000715075.1. Taxonomy (NCBI): domain Eukaryota; kingdom Viridiplantae; phylum Streptophyta; class Magnoliopsida; order Solanales; family Solanaceae; genus Nicotiana; species Nicotiana tabacum. The sequence continues at coordinate 87,488,558 of NC_134096.1, read as the reverse complement.
GTTTTTCGGCCAAAAAACTAGAATTCCGCCCGATTCCCATATTTCTGTGTGATACTTTCGAGTGGTTCCGGACCCCCCGGACTGGGATCACCTAAAAAGTTTTTGGGCCATAAAATACGACCTAAGGAACCATAGTCACCGCCCCACCATGATCGTTCCTCATTTTTTCTGTGTTTTTCGGCCAAAAAACAAGAATTCCGCCCGATTCCCATATTTTCATGTGCAATAGCCCATGCCTTCCGAGTGGGCCGGGGCCCCCGGACTCGAATCGCCTAAAGGTTTTTGGGGCCATCAAATACGACCTAGAGAACCATAGTCACCGCCCTTCCATGATCGTTCCTCATTTTTTCTGCATTTTTCTGCCAAAAAACTAGAATTCCGCCCGATTCCCATATTTTCGTGTGCTATAGACCACGCCTTCCGAGTAGTCCATGGCCATCCGGACCCCGATCGCCTAAAATGTTTTCAGGTCATCAAATAAGACCTAAGGAACCATAGTCACCGCCCTCTATGATCGTTCCTCATGTTTTGCGTGTTTTGGCCAAAAAACTAGAATTCTGCCCGATTCCTATATTTTCGTGTGCTATTGCCCACGCCTTCCGAGTGGGCCGGGCCCCCGGACTCGGATCGCCTAAAGGTTTTTTGAGCCATCAAATACGACCTAAGGAACCATAGTCACCGCCCCGCCATAATCCTTCCTCAGTTTTTGTGTTTTTCGGCCAAAAAACTAGAATTCCGCCCGATTTCCATATTTCTGTGTGATACTTTCGAGTGGTTCCGGGCCCCCCGGACCCCGATTGCCTAAAATTTCTCCGATCCATGAAATACGACCTAAGGAACCATAGTCACCGTTTTCCATATTTTCACGGCCTTCCGAGAGGGCCGGGGGCCCCCGGACTGGGATCGCCTAAAAAATATTCGGGCCATCAAATACGACATAAGGAACCATAGTCACCGTCCTGCCATGATTGTTCCTTATTTTTTTACGTTTTTCAGCCAAAAAACTAGAATTCTACCCGATTCCCATATTTTCGTGTGCTATAGCCCACGCCTTCCTAATGGGTAGGGCCCTACGGAGCCGGATTGCCTAAAAGTTTTGCAGGCCATCAAATAAGACCTAAGGAACCATAGTCACCGCCCCGACATGACCTTTCCCCAGTTTTTACATTTTACGGCCAAAAAACTAGAATTTTGCCCGATTCCCATATTTTCATATGCTATAGCCCACGCCTTCCGAGTGGTCCAGGTCCCACCGGACCCCCAATCGCCTAAAATTTTTCTGGTCCATCAAATAAGACCTAAGGAACCATAGTCACCGCCCCGCCATGATTGTTCCTCATTTTTTGAGTTTTTCGGTAAAAAAACTAGAATTCCGCCCCATTCCCCTATTTTCGTGTGTGCCCACGCCTTCCGAGTGGGTCGGGCCCCCCGGATTGGGATCGCCTAAATAATTTTCGGGCCATCAAATACAACCTAAGGAACCTTAGTCACCAACCTAGAATTCTGCACGATCCTATATTTTCGTGTTCTATAGCCCGTGCCTTCCGAATGGGCCGGGCCCCTTACTCGGATCGCCTAAAAAATTTTCGGGCCATCAATAACCACCTAGGGAACCATAGTCATAGCACGGCATGATCATTCCTCATTGTTTGCATTTTTCGGGCAAAAAACTAGAATTCCGCCCGATACCAATATTTTCGTGTGCTATAGCCCGCGCCTTCCGAGTGGGCTGGGTCCCCTGACTCGGATCGCCTAAAAAATTTTTGGGCCTTCCAATACGACCTAGGGAACCATAGTCACCGCCCCGCCATGATCATTCTTCAGTTTTTGCATTTTTCGGTCAAAAAACTAGAATTATGACCGATTCCCATATTTTCGTGTGCTATAGCCCACGCCTTCCAAGTGGTCCCGGGATCCCCGGACCCCGATCACCTAAAAGTTTTCTGGGCCATCTAATACGACCTAAGGAACCATAGTCACCGCCCCACCATGATTGTTCCTCATTTTTTACGTTTTTCAGCCAAAAAACTAGAATTCCACCCGATTCCCATATTTTCGTGTGCTATAGCCCACGCCTTCCCAATGGGTAGGGCCCCACGGAGCTAGATTGCCTAAAAGTTTTCCAGGCCATCAAATAAGACCCAAGGAACCATAGTCACCGCCCCGACATGACCTTTCCCCATTTTTTGCATTTTACGGCCAAAAAACTAGAATTGTGCCTGATTCTCATATTTTCGTGTGCTATAGCCCACGCCTTCCAAGTGGTCCCCGGCCCCCCGGACCCCCAATCGCCTAAAATTTTCCGGTCAATCAAATAAGACCTAAGGAACCATAGTCACCGCCATGCCATGATCGTGCCTCATTTTTTGAGTTTTTCAGCCAAAAAACTAGAATTCCGCCCGATTCCCCTATTTTCGTGTGCGCCCACGCCTACCGAGTGGGTCGGGCCCCCCGGACTGGGATCGCCTAAAAAGATTCTGGGCCATCAAATACAACCTAAGGAACCATAGTCACCACCCCGCCATGATAGTTCCTCATTTTTTACGTTTTTCGGATTAAAAACTAGAATTCTACTCGATCCTATATTTTTGTGTTCTATAGCCCACGTCTTCCAAGTGGTCCCGGGACCCCCGGACCCTGATAACCTAAAATTTTTCCGGGCCATCAAATATGACCTAAAGAACCATAGTCACCGCCCCGCCATGACCTTTCCTCATTTTTTGCATTTTTCGGCCAAAATATCTAGAATTCCGCCCGATTCCCATATTTTCGTGTGCTATAGCCCACGCCTTCCGAGTGGGCCGGGGCCCCCCGGACGCGGATCACCTAAAAAACTTTCGGGCCATCATATATGAGCCAAGGAACCATAGTCACAACCCTGCCATGATCGTTCCTCATGTTTTCCATTTTTCGGCCAAAAAACTAGAATTCCGCTCGATTCCCATATTTTCGTGTAATATAGCCCACGCCTTCCGAGTGGTCACTGACCCCCCGGACCCCGATCACCTAAAATTTTTTCGAGCCATCAAATACGACCTAAGGAACCATACTCAGCGCCCCGCCATTATCGTTCCTCATATTTTGCATTTTTCAGCCAAAAAACTAGAATTTCGCCTAATTCCCATATTTTCGTGTGCTATAGCCCACGCCTTCCAAGTGGTCCCAGGACCCCTGGACTCGGATCGCCTAATATTTTTCCGGTCCATTAAATACGACCTAAGGAACCATAGTTACCGCTCCTCCATGATCGTTCCTCACTATTTGCATTTTACGGCCAAAAAACTAGAATTTCGCCCGATTACCATATTTTCGTGTGCTATAGCCCACGCCTTCCGAGTGGTCCCGGGCCCCCGGACCCCCAATCGCCTAAGATTTTTCCGGTCCATCAAATACGACCTAAGAAACCATAGTCACTGCCCCGCCATGATCATTCCTCATTATTTGAGTTTTTCGGCCAAAAAACAAGAATTCCACCCGATTCCCCTATTTTCTTGTGCGCTCATGCCTTCCGAGTAGGACGGTCCCGCCATAATCACTGCCCCGCCATGATAGTTCCTCAAATTGTATGTTTTTGGGATTAAAGACTAGAATTCTGCCCGATCCCATATTTTCGTATTCTATAGCCCGCACCTTCCGAGTGGGTCGGTCCCCCTTACTCGGATCGCCTAAAAAATTTTCGGGCCATCAATAACCACCTAGGGAACCATAGTCATAGCACGACATGATCGTTCCTCATTTTTTGCATTTTTCGGGCAAAAAACTAGAATTCCGCCAGATTCCCATATTTTTGTGTGCTATAGCCTGCGCCTTCCTAGATGGCTGGTCCCCATGACTCGGATCGCCTAAATTATTTTCGGGCCTTCCAATACGACCTAGGGAACCATAGTCACCGCCCCGCCATGATCGTTCCTCATTTTTTACGTTTTTCGGCCAAAAAACTAGAATTACGCCCGATTCCCATATTTTCGGGTGCTACAACCCACGCCTTCCGAGTGGTTCCGGGCTGCCCGGACCCCGATCGCCTAAACTTTTTCCGGTCCATAAAATATAACCTAAGGAACCATAATCACTTCCCCGCCATGATCGTTCCTTATTTTTTGCATTTTTCGGCCAAAAAATCTAGAATTTCGCGTGATTCCATTATTTGCGTGTGTTATATAGCCAATGCCTTTCCAGTGGGTAGGGCCGCCCGGAGCCGGATCGCCTAACAATTTTTCGGGACATCAAATACAACCTAAGTAACCATACTCACCTCCCCGCCATGACCTTTCCTCATGTTTTGCATTTTATGGCCAAAAAACTAAAATTCCGCTCGATTCCCATATTTTCGTGTGCTATAGCCCACGTCTGCCGAGTGGGCCTGGCCCCCTGGAGTCGGATCGCCTAAAAAATATTTTTGCCACCAAATATGACCTAGAGAACCATAGTCACCTCCCCGCCATGACCATTCCTCGTTTTTCTTCGTTTTACGGCCAAAAAACAAGAATTTCGCCTGATTCCCATATTTTCGTGTGCTATAGACCACGCCTACCGAGTGGTCCCTGCCCCCGGACCCCGATCACCTACAAATTTTCTGGGCCATCAAATACTACCTAAAGAACCATACTCAGCGCCCCGCCATGATCGTTCCTCAAATTTTGCATTTTTGGCTAAAAAACTAGAATTCTACCTGATTCCTATATTTTCGTGTGCTATAGCCCACGCCTTCCAAGTGGTCCCGGGACCCCTGGACTCGGATCACCTAAAAAATTTTCGGTACATTAAATACGACCTAATGATCCATAGTCACCGCCCCGCCATGATCGTTCCTCACTTTTTGCATTTTACGACCAAAAAACTAGAATTCCGCCCGATTCCCATATTTTCGTGTGCCCCCGCCTTCCAAGTGGTCCCCGGACCCCCGAACCCCGATCTCCTAAAATTTCTTCGGGCCATAAAATACGACCTAAGGAACCATAGTTACCGCCCGCCATGAGCATTTCTCATTTTTGCATTTTTCGGTCAAAAACCTTGAATTCTGAACGATTCCCATGTTTTCGTATGCTATAGCCCACGCCTTCCAAGTGGTCCCGGGATCCCCGGATCCCGATCGCCTAAAATTTTTCTGGGCCATCAAATACGACCTAAGGAACCATAGTCACCGCCCCGCCATGATCGTTCCTCATTTATTGCTTTTTTTGGCCAAAATATTAGAATTCTGCCCGATTCCCATATTTGTGTATGCTATAGCCCATGCCTTCCGAGTGGGCCGAGCCCCCCGCACTTGGATCGCCTAAAACTTTTTTGGGCCATCCAATACGACCTAAGAAACCATAGTAACTACCCCGCGATGATCGTTCCTCATTTTGTTCATTATTCGGCCAAAAAACTAGAATTCCGCCCGATTCCCATATTTTCGTGTGCTATAGCCCACGCCTTCCAAGTGATCTTGGGACCCCGGACCCCGATCACCTAAAATTTTTCTGGGCCATCAAATACGACCTAAGGAACCATAGTCACCGCCCTGCCATGATAATTCCTCATTTTTTGCGTTTTACGGCCAAAAAATTAGAATTCCGCCCGATTCCCATATTTTCGTGTACTATAGCCCACGCTTTCCAAGTGGTCCCAGTACCCCTGAACCCCGATCTCCAAAAAATATTTTGGGCCATCAAATACGACATAAGGAACCATAGTCACCACCCCGCCATGATCGTTCCTCATTTTTTCCGTTTTTCGGCCAAAAAACTAGAATTCTGAACGATTCCCATATTTTCGTGTGCTACAGCCCGCGCCTTCCCAATGGGTAGGGCCACACGGAGCCGGATTTCCTAAAATTTTTTCGGGCCATCAAATACGACCTAAGGAACCATATTTACCGCCCCGACATGACCTTTCCTCATATTTTGCATTTTACGGCCAAGAAACTAGAATTCTACCCGATTCCCATATTTTCGTGTGCAGCCAACGCCTTCCAAGTGTTCCCGGGACCCCCGAACCCCGAACATTTAAAAATTATTTGGGCCATCAAATATGACATAAGGAACCATAGTCACCACCCCGCCATGATCATTCCTCATTTTTTATGTTTTTCTGCCAAAAAACTAGAATTACGCCCGATTCCCATATTTTCGGGTGCTATATAGCCCACGCCTTCCGAGTGGTCCCGGGCCCCCCGGACCCCGATCGCCTAAAAATTTTCCGTTCCATAAAATACAACCTAAGGAACCATAATCACTACCCCACCATGATCGTTCCTCATTTTTTGCGTTTTTCGGCTAAAAAACTAAAATTTCACCCGATTCCCATATTATCGTGTGCACCCACGCCTTCCGAGTGGGCCGGGCCACCGGACTGGAATCACCTAAAATTTTTGGGCCATCAAATACGACCTAAGGAACCATAGTCACCGCCCCGCCATGATCGTTCCTTATGTTTTACGTCTTTCGGCCAAAAAACTAGAATTCCGCCCGATTCTCATATTTTCGTCTGCTATAGCCCACGCCTTCCGAGTGGGCCGGGCCCCCCGGACTGAGAACGCCTAAAAACTTTTCGGGCTTTCAAATATGACCTATGGAACCATAGTCACTGCCCCACCATGATCGTTCTTCATGTTTTGCATTTTTCGGCCAAAAAATTAAAATTTCGACCGATTCCCATATTTTCGTGTGCTATGGCCCACGCCTTCCGATTGGGCCCAGCCCCCCCCCCCCCCCCCCCCCCGACTCGGATCGCCCAAAAAATTTTTGGGCAATCAAATACAATCTAGGGAACCATACTCACCGCCCCGCCATGATCGTTCGTTATTTTTTTACATTTTTGGGCCAAAAAATAAGAATTTCGCACGATTCCCATATTTTCGTGTGCTATAACCCACGCCTTCCAAGTGGTCCGGGGATCCCCGGATCCCGATCACCTAAAAATTTTCTGGGCCATCAAATACTACCTAAGTAACCATAGTCACCCCCCCTCCACGATCATTCCTCATTTTTTGCGTTTTTCGGCCAAAAAATTATAATTCCGCCTGATTCTCATATATTCGTGTGTTATAGCCCACGCCATCCCAATGGGTAGGGCCCCGCGGACCCCGATCGCTTAAAATTTTTCCGGGCCATCAAATACGACATAAGGAACCATAGTCACCGCCCCGCCATGATCGTTCCTCATTATTTACATTTTTCGGCCATAAAACTAGAAATGCGCCCAATTCCCATATTTTCATGTGCTATAGTCCACGCCTTCCGAGTGGTCCCGGGGCCCCCGAACCCCGATCGTCTAAAATTTTTCTGGTCCATCAAATACGACCTAAGGAACCATAGTCACCGCCCCGCCATGATCGTTCCTCATGTTTTGCCTTTTTCGGCAAAAAACTAGAATTCCGCCCGATTCCCATATTTTCGTATGCTATAGCCCACGCCTTCCGATTGGGCCAGGCCCCCCCCTGACGCGGATCGCCTAAAATTTTTTCGGGCCATCATATACGAGAAAGGGAACCATAGTCACAACCCTGCCATGATCGTTCCTCATTTTTTGCATTTTTCAGCCAAAAAACTAGAATTCCGCCCGATTCCCATATTTTCGTGTGCGCCTACGCCTTCCGAGTGGGCCGGGCCCCCCGGACTGTGATCGCCTAAAATTTTTCCGGGCCATCAAATACGACCTAAGAAACCATAGTCACCACCCCGCCATGATCATTCCTCATTTTTTGCGTTTTTCGGCCAAAAAATTAGAATTCCGCCCGATTCCCATATTTTCGTGTGCTATAGCCCACGCTTTCCAAGTGGTCCCAAGACCCCTGAACCCCGATCTCCTAAATTTTTTTGGGTGATCAAATACGACATAAGGAACCATAGTCACCACCCCGCCATGATCGTTCCTCATTTTTTACGCTTCTCGGCCAAAAAACTAGAATTGCGCCTGATTCCCATATTTCTGTGTGCTACTTTCAAGTGGTTCCGGGACCCCGGACCCCGATCGCCTAAAATTTTTTCGATCCATCAAATACGACCTAAGGAAGCATAGTCAGCGGCCCTCCATGATCGTACCTCATGTTTTGCATTTTTCGGCCAAAAAACTATAATTCCGCCCGTTTTCCATATTTTCGTGTGCGCCCACGCCTTCCTAAAAACTTTTTCGTGCCATCAGAAGCGACCTAAGGAACCATAGTCACCGCCCCGCCATGATTGTTCCTCATTTTTTATGTTTTTCGGCCAAAAAACTAGAATTCCTCCCGATTCCCATATTTTCGTGTGCTATAGCCCACGCCTTCCGATTGGGCCAGGCCCCCCCCGACTCGGATCGCCCAAAATTTTTTCAGGCCACCAAATACAACCTAGGGAACCATACTCACCGCCCCTCCATGATCGTTCCTTGTTTTTTGCAATTTTCGGCCAAAAAATAAGAATTTCGCACGATTCCCATATTTTGGTGTGCTATAACCCACGCCTTCCAAGTGGTCCCGGGATCCCCGGATCCCGATCGCCTAAAATTTTTCTGGGCCATCAAATACTACCTAAGTAACCATAGTCACTGCCCCTCCATGATCATTCCTCATATTTTGCGTTTTTCGGCAAAAAATTTAGAATTCAGCCCGATTCTCATATTTTCGTGTGCTATAGCCCACGCCATCCCAATGGGTAGGGCACCACGGACCCCGATCGCCTAAAATTTTTTCGAGCCATTAAATACGACCTAAAGAACTATAGTCACGTCCCCGCCATGATCGTTCCTCATTATTTACGTTTTTCGGCCAAAAAAATAGAATTGTGCCCAATTACCATATTTTCGTGTGCTATAGCCCACGCCTTCCGAGTGGGCCGGGCCACCCGGACTGTGATCGCTAAAATTTTTCTGGTCCATCAAATACGACCTAAGGAACCATAGTCACCGCCCCACCATGATCGTTCCTCATGTTTTGCATTTTTCGGCAAAAAAACTAGAATTCCGCCCGATTCCCATATTTTCGTGTGCTATAGCCCATGCCTTCCGAGTGGGCCGGGGCCCCCCTGACGCGGATCACCTAAAAAACTTTAGGGCCATCATATACGAGCTAGGGAACCATAGTCACCACCCTGCCATGATTGTTCCTCATTTTTTGCATTTTTCGGCAAAAAAACTAGAATTCCGTTTGATTCCCATATTTTAGTGTGCTATAGCCCACGCCTTCCAAGTGGTCCCGGGATCCCCGGATCCCGTTCGCCTAAAACTTTTCTGGGACATCAAATACTACCTAAGTAACCATAGCCACCGCCCCGCCATGATCGTTCCTCATTATTTATGTTTTTCGGCCAAAAAACTAGAATTGCGCCCAATTCCCATATTTTCGTGTGCTATAGCCCACGCTTTCCGAGTGGTCTCGGGGCCCCCGAACCCCGATCGTCTAACATTTTTTCGGTCCATCAAATACGACCTAAGGAACTATAGTCACTGCCCCGCCATGATCATTCCACATGCTTTGCGTTTTTCGGCGAAAAAACTAGAATTCCGCCTGATTCCTATATTTTCGTCTGCTATAGCCCACGCCTTCCGAGTGGGCCGGGCCCCCCGGACTGAGAACGCCTAAAAACTTTTCGGGCTTTCAAATATGACCTATGGAACCATAGTCACTGCCCCACCATGATCGTTCTTCATGTTTTGCATTTTTCGGCCAAAAAATTAGAATTTCGACTGATTCCCATATTTTCGTGTGCTATGGCCCACGCCTTCCGATTGGGCCCACCCCCCCCCCCCCCCCCCGACTCGGATCGCCCAAAAAATTTTTGGGCAATCAAATACAATCTAGGGAACCATACTCACCGCCCCGCCATGATCGTTCCTTATTTTTTACATTTTTGGGCCAAAAAATAAGAATTTCGCACGATTCCCATATTTTCGTGTGCTATAACCCACGCCTTCCAAGTGGTCCGGGGATCCCCGGATCCCGATCACCTAAAAATTTTCTGGGCCATCAAATACTACCTAAGTAACCATAGTCACCCCCCCTCCACGATCATTCCTCATTTTTTGCGTTTTTCGGCCAAAAAATTATAATTCCGCCTGATTCTCATATATTCGTGTGTTATAGCCCACGCCATCCCAATAGGTAGGGCCCCACGGACCCCGATCACCTAAAATTTTTTCGGGCCATCAAATACGACATAAGAAACCATAGTCACCGCCCCGCCATGATCGTTCCTCATTATTTACGTTTTTCGGCCATAAAACTAGAAATGCGCCCAATTCCCATATTTTCGTGTGCTATAGTCCACGCCTTCCGAGTGGTCCCGGGGCCCCCGAACCCCGATCGTCTAAAATTTTTCCGGTCCATCAAATACGACCTAAGGAACCATAGTCACCGCCCCGCCAGGATCGTTCCTCATGTTTTGCCTTTTTCGGCAAAAAACTAGAATTCCGCCCGATTCCCATATTTTCGTATGCTATAGCCCACGCCTTCCGAGTGGGCCAGGCCCCCCCTGACGCGGATCGCCTAAAATTTTTTCGGGCCATCATATACGAGAAAGGGAACCATAGTCACAACCCTGCCATGATGGTTCCTCATTTTTTGCATTTTTCAGCCAAAAAACTAGAATTCCGCCCGATTCCCATATTTTCGTGTGCGCCTACGCCTTCCGAGTGGGCCGGGCCCCCCGGACTGTGATCGCCTAAAATTTTTCCGGGCCATCAAATACGACCTAAGAAACCATAGTCACCACCCCGCCATGATCATTCCTCATTTTTTGCGTTTTTCGGCCAAAAAATTAGAATTCCGCCCGATTCCCATATTTTCGTGTGCTATAGCCCACGCTTTCCAAGTGGTCCCAGGACCCCTGAACCCCGATCTCCTAAATTTTTTTGGGTCATCAAATACGACATAAGGAACCATAGTCACCACCCCGCCATGATCGTTCCTCATTTTTTACGCTTCTCGGCCAAAAAACTAGAATTGCGCCTGATTCCCATATTTCTGTGTGCTACTTTCAAGTGGTTCCGGGCCCCCGGACCCCGATCGCCTAAAATTTTTCCGATCCATCAAATACGGCCTAAGGAAGCATAGTCAGCGGCCCTTCATGATCATACCTCATGTTTTGCGTTTTTCGGCCAAAAAACTATAATTCCGCCCGTTTTCCATATTTTCGTGTGCGCCCACGCCTTCCTAAAAACTTTTTCGTGCCATCGAAAGCGACCTAAGGAACCATAGTCACCGCCCCGCCATGATTGTTCCTCATTTTTTATGTTTTTCGGCCAAAAAACTAGAATTCCTCCCGATTCCCATATTTTCGTGTGCTATAGCACACGCCTTCCGATTGGGCCAGGCCCCCCCCCGACTCGGATCGCCCAAAATTTTTTCAGGCCACCAAATACAACCTAGGGAACCATACTCACCGCCCCTCCATGATCGTTCCTTATTTTTTGCATTTTTCGGCCAAAAAATAAGAATTTCGCACGATTCCCATATTATGGTATGCTATAACCCACGCCTTCCAAGTGGTCCCGGGATCCCCGGTTCCCGATCGCCTAAAATTTTTCTGGGCCATCAAATACTACCTAAGTAACCATAGTCACTGCCCCTCCATGATCATTCCTCATATTTTGCGTTTTTCGGGAAAAAAATTAGAATTCGGCCCGATTCTCATATTTTCGTGTGCTATAGCCCACGCCATCCCAATGGGTAGGGCCCCACGGACCCCGATCGCCTAAAATTTTTCTGAGCCATTAAATACGACCTAAAGAACTATAGTCACGTCCCCGCCATGATCGTTCCTCATTATTTACGTTTTTCGGCCAACAAAATAGAATTGCGCCCAATTACCATATTTTTGTGTGCTATAGCGCACGCCTTCCGAGTGGGCCGGGCCACCCGGACTGTGATCGCTAAAATTTTTCTGGTCCATCAAATACGACCTAAGGAACCATAGTCACCTCCCCACCATGATCGTTCCTCATGTTTTGCATTTTTCGGCAAAAAAACTAGAATTCCGCCCGATTCCCATATTTTCGTGTGCTATAGCCCACGCCTTCCGAGTGGGCCGGGGCCCCCCTGACGCGGATCGCCTAAAAAACTTTAGGGCCATCATATACAAGCTAGGGAACCATAGTCACCACCCTGCCATGATTGTTCCTCATTTTTTGCATTTTTAGCCAAACAACTAGAATTCCGTTTGATTCCCATATTTTAGTGTGCTATAGCCCACGCCTTCCAAGTGGTCCCGGGATCCCCGGATCCCGTTCGCCTAAAATTTTTCTGGGACATCAAATACTACCTAAGTAACCATAGCCACTGCCCCGCCATGATCATTCCTCATTATTTATGTTTTTCGGCCAAAAAACTAGAATTGCGCCCAATTCCCATATTTTCGTGTGCTATAGCCCACGCTTTCCGAGTGGTCTCCGGGCCCCCGAACCCCGATCGTCTAACATTTTTTCGGTCCATCAAATACGACCTAAGGAACTATAGTCACTGCCCCGCCATGATCATTCCACATGTTTTGCGTTTTTCGGCAAAAAAATTAGAATTCCGCCCGATTCCCATATTTTTGTGTTCAATAGCCTACGCCTTCCGAGTGGGCCAGGCCCCCCCTGACGCGGATCGCTTAAAATTTTTTTGGGCCATCATATATGATCAAGAGAACCATAGTCACCACCCTGCCATGATCGTTCCTAATTTTTTGCATTTTCGGCCAAAAAACTAGAATTTTGCCCGATTCCCATATTTTCGTGTGCGCCCTCGCCTTCCGAGTGGGCCGGGGCCCCCGGACTGTGATCGCCTAAAATTTTTCAAGGCCATCAAATATGACCTAAGGAACCATAGTCACCGCCCCACCATGATCGTTCCTCATTATTTACGTTTTTCGGCCAAAAAACTAGAATTGCGCCCAATTCCCATATTTTCGTGTGCTATAGCCGACGCCTTCCGAGTGGTCCCGGGCCCCCCGAACCCCGATCATCTAGAATTCTTCCGGTCCATCAAATAAGACCTAAGGAACCATAGTCACCGCCCCGCCATGACCGTTCCTCATGTTTTGCATTTTTCGGCAAAAAAACTAGAATTTCGCCCGATTCTCATATTTTTGTGTGCTATAGCCCACGCCTTCCGATTGGGCCGGCCCCCCCTGACGCGGATCGCCCAAAATTTTTTCGGGCCATCATATACGATCAAGGGAACCATAGTCACAACCCTGCCATGATCGTTCCTCATTTTTTGCATTTTTCGGCCAAAAAACTAGAATTCCGCCCGATTCTCATATTTTCGTGTGCTATAGCCCACGCCATCCCAATGGGTAGGGCCCCACGGACCCCGATCGCCTAAAATTTTTTCGGGCCATCAAATACGACCTAAGGAACCATAGTCACCGCCCCGCCATGATCATTCCTCATTATTTACGTTTTTCGGCCAAAAAACTAGAATTGCGCCCAATTCCCATATTTTCGTGTTCTATAGCCCACGCCTTCCGAGTGGTCCCGGGGCCCCCGAACCCCGATCGTCTAAAAATATTTCGGTCCATCAAATACGACCTAAGGAACCATAGTCACGGCCCCGCCATGATCGTTCCACATGTTTTGCATTTTTTGGCAAAAGCACTAGAATTCCGTCCGATTCCCATATTTTTGTGTGCTATAGCCCACGCCTTCCCAGTGGGCCAGGCCCCCCTGACGCGGATCGCTTAAAATTTTTTTGGGCCATCATATATGAGCAAGGGAACCATAGTCACCACCCTGCCATGATCGTTCCTCATTTTTTGTATTTTTCGGCCAAAAAACTAGAATTTCGCCCGATTCCCATATTTTCATGTGCGCCCTCGCCTTTCGAGTGGGCCGGGCCCCCCGGACTGTGATCACCTAAAAATTTTCCGGGCCATAAAATACGACCTAAGGAACCATAGTCACCGCCCCGCCATGATCATTCCTCATTATTTACGTTTTTTGGCGAAATAACTAGAATTGCGCCCAATTCTCATATTTTCGTGTGCTGTAGTCCACGCCTTCCGAGTGGTCCCGGGGCCCCCGAACCCCGATCGTCTAAAATTCTTACGGTCCATCAAATACGACCTAAGGAACCATAGTCACCGCCCCGCCATGATCGTTCCTCATGTTTTGCATTTTTCGGCAAAAAAACTAGAATTCCGCCCGATTCTCATATTTTTGTTTGCTATAGCCCACGCCTTCCGAGTGGGCCGGGCCCCCCCGACGCGGATCGCCTAAATATTTTTCGGGCCATTATATATAAGCCAGGGAACCAAAGTCACAATCCTGCCATGATCGTTCCTCATTTTTTGCATTTTTCGGCCAAAAAACTAGAATTCCGCCCGATTTCCATATTTTCGTGTGCGCCCACGCCTTCAGAGTGGGCCGGGCCCCCCGGACTGTGATAGCTAAAATTTTTCTGGTCCATCAAATACGACCTAAGGAACCATAGTCACCACCTCACCATGATCGTTCCTCATGTTTTGCGTTTTTCGGCAAAAAAACTAGAATTCTGCCCGATTCCCATATTTTCGTGTGCTATAGCCCACGCCTTCCGAGTGGGCCGGGGCCCCCCCGGACGCGGATCGCCTAAAAAACTTTCGGGCCATCATATACGAGCTAGGGAACCATAGTCGCCACCCTGCCATGATCGTTCCTCATTTTTTGTATTTTTCGGCCAAAAAACTAGAATTCCGTCTTATTCCCATATTTTAGTGTGTTATAGCCCACGCCTTCCAAGTGGTCGCGGGATCCCCGGATCCCGATGGCCTAATAATTTTCTGGGCGATCAAATACTACCTAAGTAACCATAGTCACCGCCCCTCCACGATCATTCCTCATTTTTTGCATTTTTCGGCCAAAAAAATTAGAATTCCGCCCGATTCTCATATTTTCGTGTGCTATAGCCCACGCCATCCCAATGGGTAGGGCCCCGCGGACCCCGATCGCCTAAAATTTTTCCGGGTCATCAAATACGACCTAAGGAACCATAGTCACCGCCCCAGCATGATCGTTCCTCATTATTTACGTTTTTCGGCCAAAAAACTAGAATTGTGCCCAATTCCCATATTTTCGTTTGCTATAGCCCACGCCTTCCGAGTAGTCCCGGGGCCCCCGAACCTCGATCGTCTAAATTTTTCTGGTCCATCAAATACAACCTAAGGAACCATAGTCACCGCCCCGCCATAATCGTTCCTCATGTTTTGCGTTTTTCGGCAAAAAAATTAGAATTCCGCCCGATTCCCATATTTTCGTGTGCTATAGCCCACGCCTTCCGAGTGGGCCGGGCCCCCCTGACGCGGATCGCCTAATATTTTTTCGGGCCATCATATACAAGCAAGGGAACCATAGTCACAACCCTGCCATGATCGTTCCCCATCTTTTGCATTTTTCGGCAAAAAAACACTAGAATTCCGCCCGATTCCCATATTTTTATGTGCTATCCACGCCTTCCGAGTGGGCCCGGGCCCCCCGAATTGTGATCGCTAAAAATTTTCCGGTCCATCTAATATAACCTAAGGAACCATAGTCACCGCCCCGCCATGATCATTCCTCATGTTTTGCATTTTTCGGCAAAAAAATTAGAATTCCGCCCGATTCCCATATTTTCGTGTGCTGTAGCCCACGCCTTCCGAGTGGGCCGGGCCCCCCCTGACGCGGATTGCCTAAATAATTTTCGGGCCATCATATATGAGCTAGGGAACCATAGTCACCACCCTGCCATGATCGTTCCTTAGTTTTTGCATTTTTCGGCCAAAAAACTAGAATTCCGCGTGATTCCCATATTTTCGAATGCTATAGCCCACGCCTTCCAAGTGGTCCCGGGATCCCCGGATCCCGATCGCCTAAAATTTTTTTGGGCCATCAAATACTACCTAAGTAACCATAGTCACTTCCCCTCCACGATCATTCCTTATTTTTTGCGTTTTTCGGCCAAAAAATTAGAATTGCGCCCGAATCTCATATTTTCGTGTGCTATAGCCCACGCCATCCCAATGGGTAGGGCCCCACGCACCCCGATCGCCTAAAATTTTTCCGGGTCATCAAATACGACCTAAGGAACCATAGTCACCGCCCCAGCATGATCGTTCCTCATTATTTACGTTGTTCGGCCAAAAAACTAGAATTGTGCCCAATTCCCATATTTTCGTTTGCGATAGCCCGTGCCTTCCGAGTGGTCCCGGGGCCCCCGAACCTCGATCGTCTAAATTTTTCCGGTCCATCAAATACAACCTAAGGAACCATAGTCACTGCCCCGCCATGATCGTTCCTCATGTTTTGCATTTTTCGGCAAAAAAATTAGAATTTCGCCCGATTCCCATATTTTCGTGTGCTATAGCCTACACCTTCCGAGTGGGCCGGGCCCCCCCTGACGCGGATCGCCTAATATTTTTTCGGGCCATCATATACGAGCAAGGGAACCATAGTCACAACCCTGCCATGATCGTTCCCCATCTTTTGCATTTTTCGGCAAAAAAACTAGAATTCCGCCCGATTCCCATATTTTTGTGTGCGCCCACGCCTTCCGAGTGGGCCGGGCCCTCCGGACTGTGATCGCTAAAATTTTTCCGGTCCATATAATATAACCTAAGGAACCATAGTCACCGCCCCGCCATGATCATTCCTCATGTTTTGCGTTTTTCGGCAAAAAAATTAGAATTCCGCCCGATTCCCATATTTTCGTGTGCTGTAGCCCACGCCTTCCGAGTGGGCCGGGCCCCCCCTGACGCGGATTGCCTAAATAATTTTCGGGCCATCATATATGAGCTAGGGAACCATAGTCACCACCCTGCCATGATCGTTCCTTAGTTTTTGCATTTTTCGGCCAAAAAACTAGAATTCCGCGTGATTCCCATATTTTCGAATGCTATAGCCCACGCCTTCCAAGTGGTCCCGGGATCCCCGGATCCCGATCGCCTAAATTTTTTTGGGCCATCAAATACTACCTAAGTAACCATAGTCACTGCCCCTCCACGATCATTCCTTATTTTTTGCGTTTTTCGGCCTAAAAATTAGAATTCCGCCCGAATCTCATATTTTCGTGTGCTATAGCGGCCTAAAAATTAGAATTCCGCCCGAATCTCATATTTTCGTGTGCTATAGCCCACGCCATCCCAATGGGTAGGGCCCCACGGACCCCGATCGCCTAAAATTTTTCCGGGTCATCAAATACGACCTAAGGAACCATAGTCACCGCCCCAGCATGATCGTTCCTCATTATTTACGTTTTTCGGCCAAAAAACTATAATTGTGCCTAATTCCCATATTTTCGTTTGCGATAGCCCACGCCTTCCGAGTGGTCCCGGGGCCCCCGAACCAGGATCGTCTAAATTTTTCCGGTCCATCAAATACAACCTAAGGAACCATAGTCACCGCCCCGCCATGATCGTTCCTCATGTTTTGCGTTTTTCGGCAAAACAATTAGAATTCTGCCCGATTCCCATATTTTCGTGTGCTATAGCCTACGCCTTCCGCGTGGGCCGGCCCCCCCGGACGCGGATCGCCTAATATTTTTTCGGGCCATCATATACGAGCAAGGGAACCATAGTCACAACCCTGCCATTATCGTTCCCCATCTTTTGCATTTTTCGGCAAAAAAACTAGAATTCCGCCCGATTCCCATATTTTTGTGTGCGCCCACGCCTTCCGAGTGGGCCGGGCCCCCCGGACTGTGATCGCTAAAATTTTTCCGGTCCATCTAATATAACCTAAGGAACCATAGTCACCGCCCCGCCATGATCATTCCTCATGTTTTGCGTTTTTCGGCAAAATAATTAGAATTCCGCCCGATTCCCATATTTTCGTTTGTTATAGCCCACGCCTTCCGAGTGGGCCGGGCCCCCCCTGATGCGGATTGCCTAAATAATTTTCGGGCCATCATATATGAGCTAGGGAACCATAGTCACCACCCTGCCATGATCGTTCCTCAGTTTTTGCATTTTTCGGCCAAAAAACTGGAATTCCGCCTGATTCCCATATTTCCGAATGCTATAGCCCACGCCTTCCAAGTGGTCCCGGGATCCCCGGATCCCGATCGCCTAAAATTTTTTTGGGCCATCAAATACTACTTAAGTAACCATAGTCACTGCCCCTCCACGATCATTCCTTATTTTTTGCGTTTTTCGGCCAAAAAATTAGAATTCCGCCCGAATCTCATATTTTCGTGTGCTATAGCCCACGCCATCCCAATGGGTAGGGCCCCACGGACCCCGATCGCCTAAAATTTTTCCGGGTCATCAAATACGACCTAAGGAACCATAGTCACCGCCCCAGCATGATCGTTCCTCATTATTTACGTTTTTCGGCCAAAAAACTATAATTGTGCCTAATTCCCATATTTTCGTTTGCGATAGCCCACGCCTTCCGAGTGGTCCCGGGGCCCCCGAACCAGGATCGTCTAAATTTTTCCGGTCCATCAAATACAACCTAAGGAACCATAGTCACCGCCCCGCCATGATCGTTCCTCATGTTTTGCGTTTTTCGGCAAAACAATTAGAATTCCGCCCGATTCCCATATTTTCGTGTGCTATAGCCTACGCCTTCCGAGTGGGCTGGGACCCCCCTGACGCGGATCGCCTAATATTTTTTCGGGCCATCATATACGAGCAAGGTAACCATAGTCACAACCCTGCCATGATCGTTCCCCATCTTTTGCATTTTCGGCAAAAAAACTAGAATTCCGCCCGATTCCCATATTTTTGTGTGCGCCCACGTCTTCCGAGTGGGCCGGGCCCTCCGGACTGTGATCGCTAAAAATTTTCCGGTCCATCTAATATTACCTAAGGAACCATAGTCACCGTCCCGCCATGATCATTCCTCATGTTTTGCGTTTTTTGGCAAAAAAATTAGAATTCCGCCCGATTCCTATATTTTCGTGTGCTATAGCCCACGCCTTCCGAGTGGGTCGGGCCCCCCCTGACGCGGATTGCCTAAATAATTTTCGGGCCATCATATATGAGCTAGGGAACCATAGTCACCACCCTGCCATGATCGTTCCACAGTTTTTGTATTTTTTGGCCAAAAAACTAGAATTCCGCCTGATTCCCATATTTTCGAATGTTATAGCCCACGCCTTCCAAGTGGTCCCGGGATCCCCGGATCCCGATCGCCTAAAAATTTTTTGGGCCATCAAATACTACCTAAGTAACCATAGTCACTGCCCCTCAACGATCATTCCTTATTTTTTGCGTTTTTGGGCCAAAAAATTAGAATTCCGCCCGAATCTCATATTTTCGTGTGCTATAGCCCACGCCATCCCAATGGGTAGGGCCCCACGGACCCCGATTGCCTAAAATTTTTCCGGGCCATCGAATACGACCTAAGGAACCATAGTCACCGCCCTGCCATGATCGTTCCTCATTATTTACGTTTTTCGGCCAAAAAACTAGAATTGCGCCCAATTCCCATATTTTTGTGTGTTATAGCCCACGCCTTCCGAGTGGTCCCAGGGCCCCCGAACCCCGATCGTCTAAAAAATTTTCGGTCCATCAAATACGACCAAAGGAACCATAGTCACCGCCCCGCCAATGATCGTTCCTCATGTTTTGCGTTTTTCGGAAAAAAATTTATAATTCCGCCCGATTCCCATATTTTCGTGTGCTATAGCCCACGCTTTCCAAGTGGTCCAGGACCCCTGAACCCCGATCTCCTAAATTTTTTTGGGCCATCAAATACGACATACGGAACCATAGTCACCGCCCTGGCATAATCGTTCCACATCTTTTACGCTTCTCGGCCAAAAAACTAGAATTGCGCCCGATTCCCATATTTCTGTGTGCTACTTTCGCGTGGTTCCGGAACCCCCGGACCCCGATCGCCTAAAATTTTTCCGGTCCATCAAATACGACCTAAGGAACCATAGTCACCAGCCCTCCATGATCGTACCTTATTTTTTGCGTTTTTCGGCCAAAAAACTATAATTCCTCCCGTTTTCCATATTTTCATGTGCGCCCACGCCTTTCGAGTGGGCCGGGCCCCCCGGACTGGGATCGCCTTAAAAAGTTTTCGAGCCATCAAATGGGACCTAAGGAACCATAGTCACCGCCCCACCATGATTGTTCCTCATTTTTAACGTTTTTCGCCCAAAAAACTAGAATTCCGCCCGATTCCCATATTTTCGTGTGCCATAGCCCACGCCTTCCGATTGGGCCAGACCCCCCTTACCCGGATCGCCCAAAAATATTTCGGGCCATCAATTACAACCTAGGGAACTATACTCACCGCCCCGCTATAATCATTCCTTATTTTTTGCAGTTTTCGGCAAAAAAACAAGAATTCCGCATGATTCCCATATTTTCCTGTGCTATAACCCACGCCTTCCAAGTGGTCCCGGGATCACCGGATCCCGATCGCCTAAATATTTTCTGGGCCATCAAATACTACCTAAGTAACCATAGTCACGGCCCCTCCATGATCATTCCTCATTATTTGCGTTTTTCGGCCAAAAAATTAGAATTCCGCCCGATTCTCATATTTTCGTGTGCTATAGCCCACGCCATCCCAATGGGTAAGGCCCCACGGACCCCGATCGCCTAAAATTTTTCTGAGCCATCAAATACTACCTAAGGAACCATAGTCACCGCCCCACCATGATCGTTCCTCATTTTTTGCATTTTTTCGGCCAAAAAACTTGAATTTCACGCGATTCCCATATTTTCGTGTGCTATAGCCCACGCCTTCCGAGTGGTGACGGCCCCCCGAACTCCGATCGCCTAAAATTTTTCTGGGCCATCAAATATGACCTATGGAACCATATTCATTGCCCCGCCATGATCGTTCCTTATTTTTTACGTTTTTCAGCCAAAAAACTAGAATTCCGCCCTATTCCCATATTTTCGTATGCTATAGCCCACGCCTTCCAAGTGGTCGGGATCCCCGAACCCCGATCGCCTAAAATTTTTCCGAGCCATCAAATACGACCTAAGGAACCATAGTCATCGCACCGCCATGATCATTCCACATGTTTTGCATTTTTTGGCCAAAAAGTTAGAATTCCGCCCGATTCCCATATTTTCGTGTGCTATAGCCCATGCCTTCCCAATGGGTAGGGCCACACGGAGCCGGATCGCCTAAAGATTTTATGGGCCATCAAATACGACCCAAGGAACCATAGTCACCTCCCCGACATGACCTTTCCTCATTTTTTGCATATTTTACGGCCAAAAACCTAGAATTCTGCCCGATTGCCATATTTTCGTGTGCTATAGCCCACGCCTTCCAAGTGGTCCCGGAACCCCCGAACCCCTATCTCCTAAAAACTTTTCAGGCCATCAAATATGACTTAAGGAACCATAGCCACCGCCTCGCCATGAGCGTTCCTCATTTTTTGTGTTTTTCGCCCAAAAAACTTGAATTCCGCGCGATTCCCATATTTTCGTCTGCTATAGCCCACACCTTCCGAGTAGTCACGGCCCCCCAGACCCCGATCGCCTAAATAATTTTCGGACCATCAAATACAACCTAAGGAACCATAGTCACTGCCACGCCATGAGCATTCCTCATTTTTTGCGTTTTTCGGTGAAAAAACTAGAATTCTGCCCGATTCCCATAATTTTGTGTGCTACAGCCCACGCCTTCCAGGTGGTCCCGGGACCCCCGAACCCCGATCTCCTAAAAAATTATCGGGCCATCAAATACGACCTAAAAAACCATAGTCACCGCCCCACCATGAGCGTTCCTCATTGTTTGCATTTTTTAGCCAAAAAACTTGAATTCCATGCGATTCCCATATTTTCGTGTGCCATAGCCCACGCCTTCCGATTGGGCCAGGCCCCCCTGACTCGGATCGCCCAAAAAATTTTCGGGCCATCAAATACAACCTGGGGAACCATACTCACCGCCCCGCTATGATCGTTCCTTATTTTTTGCAATTTTCGGCCAAAAAACAAGAATTCTGCACGATTCCCATATTTTCGTGTGCTATAACACACGCCTTCCAAGTGGTCCCGGGATCCCCGGATCCCGATCGCCTAAAATTTTTCTGGGCCATCAAATACTGCCTAAGTAACTATAGTCACCGCCCTCCATGATCATTCCTCATTTTTTGCATTTTTCGGCCAACAAACTAGAATTCCGCCCGATTCTCATATTTTCGTGTGCGATAGCCCATGCCATCCCAATGGGTAGGGCCCCACGGAACCCGATCGCCTAAAATTTTTCAGGGCCATCAAATACGACCTAAGGAACCATAGTCACCGTCCCGCCATGATTGTTCCTCATTATTTACGTTTTGCGGCCAAAAAACTATAATTGCGCCCAATTCCCATATTTTCATGTGCTATAGCCGACGCCTTCCGAGTGGTCCCGGGGCCCCCGAACCCCGATCGTCTAAAATTTTTCCGGTCCATCAAAAATGACCTAAGGAACCATAGTCACCGCCCCGCCATGATCGTTCCTCATGTTTTGCGTTTTTCGGCAAAAAAACTAGAATTCCGCCCGATTCCCATATTTTCGTGTGCTATAGCCCACGCCTTCCGAGTGGGTCGGGCCCCCCCCTGACGCGGATCGCCTAAAAAATTTTCAGGCCATCATATATGAGCTAGGGAACCATAGTCACCACCCTTCCATGATCGTTCCTCATTGTTTGCATTTTTCGGCGAAAAAACTAGAATTCCGCCTGATTCCCATATTTTTGTGTGCTATAGCCCACGCCTTCCAAGTGGACCCGGGATCCCCGGACCCCGATCGCCTAAAATTTTTCTGGTACATCAAATACGACCTAAGGTACCATTGTCACCGCTTCGCCATGATCATTCCTCATGTTTTGCATTTTTCGGCCAAAAAGTTATAATTCTGCCCGATTCCCATATTTTCATGTACAATAACCCACGCCTTCCCAATGGGTAGGGCCACACGGAGCCGGATCGCCTAAAATTTTTCCGGGCCATCAAATATGACCTAAGGAACCATAGTCACCGCCCCGACATGACCTTTCATCATTTTTTGCATTTTACAGCCAAAAAACTAGAATTCTGCCCGATTCCCTTATTTTCGTGTGCTATAGCCCATGCCTTTCAGGTGGTCCCAGAACCCCCGAACCCTGATCTCCTAAAAACAATTCGGGCCATCAAATACGACCTAAGGAACCATAGTAACCGTCCCTCCATGACCGTTCCTCATTTTTTTGCGTTTTTCGGCCAAAAAACTTGAATTCCGCACGATTCCCATATGTTCGTGTGCTATAGCCCACGCCTTCCGAGTGTTGACGACCCCCCCGGACTCCGATCGCCTAAAATTTTTCCGGGCCATCAAATATGACCTATGGAACCATAGTCATTGCCCCGCCATGATCGTTCCTTATTTTTTACGTTTTTCGGCCAAAAAACTAGAATTCCGCCCTATTCCCATATTTTCGTGTGCTATAGCCCACGCCTTCCAAGTGGTCCCGGGATCCCCGAACCCCGATCGCCTAAAAATTTTCAGAGCCATCAAATAAGACCTAAGGAACCATAGTCATCGCCCCGCCATGATCATTCCACATGTTTTGCATTTTTCGGCCAAAAAGTTAGAATTCCGCCCGATTCCCATATTTTCGTGTGCTATAGCCCACGCCTTCCCAATGGGTAGGGCCACACGGAGCCAGATCGCCTAAAAATTTTATGGGCCATCAAATACGACCCAAGGAACCATAGTCACCACCCCGACATGACCTTTCCTCATTTTTTGCATTTTTTACGGCCAAAAAACTAGAATTCTGCCCGATTGCCATATTTTCGTGTGCTTCCAAGTGGTCTCGGAACCCCCGAACCCCGATCTAAACACTTTTCAGGCCATCAAATACAACTTAAGGAACTATAGCCACCGCCCCGCCATGAGCGTTCCTAAGTTTTTGTGTTTTTCGGCCAAAAAACTTGAATTCCGCGCGATTCCCATATTTTCGTGTGCTATAGCCAACGCCTTCCGAATAGTCACGGCCCCCTGGACCCCGATCGCCTAAAAAAATTTTGGACCATCAAATACAACCTAAGGAACCATAGTCACTGCCACGCCATGAGCATTCCTCATTTTTTGCATTTTTCGGCCAAAAAACTAGAATTCTGCCCGATTCCCATATTTTCGTGTGCTACAGCCCACGCCTTCCAGGTGGTCCCGGGACCCCCGAACCCCGATCTCCTAAAAAAATTTTGGGCCATCAAATACAACCTAAAAAACCATAGTCACCGCCCTACCATGAGCATTCCTCATTGTTTGCGTTTTTCGGCCAAAAAACTTGAATTCCGCGCGATTCCCATATTTTCGTGTGTTATAGCCCACGCCTTCCGAGTGGTGACGGACCCCGATCGCCTAAAAAAATTTCGGGCCATCAAATATGACCTATGGAACCATAGTCACTTCCCCACCATGATCGTTCCTCATTTTTTGCTTTTTCGGACAACAAACTAAAATTCTGCCCGATTCCCATATTTTCGTGTGTTATAACCCACGCCTTCCAAGTGGGTCGGGCCCCCCGGACTGTGATAGCCTAAAATTTTTTCGGGCCATCAAATATGACCTAAGTAACCATAGTCACCGCCCCGCCATGATCATTCCTCATTTTTTTTACGTTCTTCGGCCAAAAACTAGAATTGCGCCCAATTCCCATATTTTCATGTGCTATAGCCCACGCCTTTCGAGTGGTCCTGGGCACTCGAACCCCGATAGCCTAAAAATTTTCCGGTCTATCACATATGACCTAAGGAACCATAGCCACCGCCCCGCCCTGATCATTCCTAAATTTTAGCATTTTTCGGTAATAAAACTAGAATTTCGCCCGATTCCCATATTTTCGTGTGCTATAGCCCACGCCTTCCGAGTGGTGACGGCCCCCCGGACTCCGATCGCCTAAAATTTTTTCGGGCCATCAAATATGACCTATGGAACCATAGTCATTGCCCCGCCATGATCGTTCCTTATTTTTTACATTTTTCGGCCAAACAACTAGAATTCCGACCGATTCCCATATTTTCGTGTGCTAGCCCACGTCTTCCAAGTGGTCCCGGGATCCCCGAACCCCGATCGCCTAAAATTTTTGTGGTACATCAAATACGACCTAAGAAACCATAGTCACCGCCCCGCCATGATCATTCCACATGTTTTGCGTTTTTCGGCCAAAAAGTTAGAATTTCGCTCGATTCCCTATTTTCGCGTGCTATAGCCCACGCCTTCCTAATGTGATCGCCTAAAAAATTTTCGGGCCATCAAATACAACCTAAGGAACCATAGTCACCGCACCGACCTAACATTTCCTCATTTTTTGCATTTTACACCCAAAAAACTAGAATTCTGCCCGATTCCTATATTTTCGTGTGCTATAGCCCACGCCTTCCAGGTGGTCCCGGGACCCCCGAACCTCGATCTCCTAAAAACTTTTTGTGCCATAAAATACGACCTAAGGAACCATAGTCACTGCCACTCCATGAGCGTTCCTCATTCTTTCCATTTTTCGGCCAAAAAACTTGAATTCCGTGCGATTCCCATATTTTCGTGTGCTATAGCCCACGCCTTCCGAGTGGTCACGGCCCCCCCGGACCCCGATCGCCTAACATTTTTCCGCGCCATCAAATATGGCCTAAGGAACCATAGTCACTGCTCCTCCATGATCGTTCCTCATTTTTTGCTTTTTCGGCCAACAAACTAAAATTCCACCCGATTCTCATATTTTCGTGTGCGCCAACGCCTTCCGAGTGGGCCGGGCACCCCGGACTGTGATAGCCTAAAATTACTTCGGGCCATCAAATATGACCTAAGGAACTATAGTCACCGCCCCGCCATGATCGTTTCTCATGTTTTGCATTTTTTGGCCAAAAAGTTAGAATTCCGCCCGATTCCCATATTTGCGTGTGCTGTAGCCCACGCCTTCCCAATGGGTAAGGCCACACAAAGCCGGATCGCCTAAAATTTTTCTGGGCCATCAAATACGACCTAAGGATCCATAGTCACCGCCCTGCCATGATCTTTCCTCATTTTGTTCGTTTTTTGGCAAAAAACTAAAATTATGCCCGATTCCCATATTTTCGTGTGCTATAGCCCACGCCTTCCGAGTGGTCCCGGGCCCCCCGGACCTCGATCGGGCCAAAAAACTAGAATTCCACCCAATTCCCATATTTCCGTGTGCGCCCACACCTTCCGAGTGGGCCGGGCCCCCCGGACTGGGATCACCTAAAAAAATTTCGGGCCACCAAATACAACCTACGGAACCTTAGTCACCGAACCGCTATGATCGTTTCTCATTTTTTACGTTTTTCGGATAAAAAACTAGTATTCCGCTCGATTCTCATATTTTCATGTGCTATAGCCCACTCCTTCCAAGTAGGCCAGGCCCCTCCTGACGCGGATAGCCTCAAATTTTTTAGGGCCATCAAATACGACCTAGGGAACCATAGTCACCACCCCTTCCATGATCGTTCCTTATTTTTTGCATTTTTCTTCCAAAAGACTTGAATTCCGCGCGATTCCCATATTTTCGTGTGTTATAGCCCACGCCTTCCAAGTGGTCCCGGGATCCCCGGACCCCGATCGCCAAAAATTTTTCTGGACCATCAAATATGACCTACGGAACCATAGTCACCGCCCCACCATGATTATTCCTCATGTTTTGCTGTTTTCGGCATAAAAATTGGAATTCCGTCCGATTCCCATATTTTCGTGTGCTATAGCCCTCGCCATCCCAATGGGTAGGGCCCCACGGAGCTGGATCGCCTAAATATTTTCCGAGCCATCAAATACGACCAAAGGAACCATAGTCAGTTCCCCGACATGACCTTTCCTCATTTTTTGCATTTTACGGCCAAAACACTAGAATTCTACCCGATTCCCATATTTTCGTGTGCCCCATGACTTCCAAGTGGTTCCAGGACCCCCGAACCCCGATCTCCTAAAACTTTTCGGGCCATAAAATACGACTTAAGGAATCATAGTCACCGCCCCGCCATGATTGTTCCTCATTTTTTGCGTTTTTCGGCCAATAAACTAAAATTCCGCCCGATTCCCATATTTTCGTGTGCGCCCACACGTTCCAAGTGGGCCGGGCCCTACCCGGACTATGATCGTCTAAAATTTTTTCGGACCATCAAATACGACCTAAGGAACCATAGTCACCGCCCCGCCATGATCGTTCCTCATTTTTTACATTTTTCGGTCAAAACACTATCATTGTGCCCGATTCTCATATTTTCGTGTTCTATAGCCCACGCCTTCTGAGTGGGCCGGGCCCCCTAGCTCGGATCGCCTAAAAGTTTTTCGAGAAATCAAATACGACCTAAGGAACCATAGTCACTGCACTTCCATGATCGTTCATAAGTTTTTGCATTTTTCGGCCATAAAACTAGAATTTTGCCCGATTCCCATATTTTTGTGTGCTCCCACACCTTCCAAGTGGTCCCGGGAGCCCCGGACCCCGATCGCCTAAAATATTTCTAGGCCATAAAATACGACCTAAGGAACCATAATAACTACTCCGCCATGATCATTCCTCATTTTTTGAGTTTTTCGGCCCAAAAACTAGAATTCCGCCCGATTCCCATATTTTCATGTGCTATAGCCCACGCATTCCGAGTGGGCCGGGCCCCCTTAACTCGAATCGCCTAAAAAAATTTTGGGCCATCAAATACGACCTAAAGAACCATAGTCACCGCCTCGCCATGACCGTTCCTTGTTTGTTTTTCATTTTACGGCCAAAAACCTAGAATTCCGCCCGATTTCCATATGTTCGTGTGCTATAGCTAGGGCTGGCAAGTGGGCCGGTCCTGGGCCTAAACGGGCCAAGTGGCCCAGTCCAAACGGTCTCGGGCCGATCCCAAATTAAACGGGCCAAACGGTCCTGGGCCTAAACGGACTTTTTGTAGGGACTGGCCCAGGACCGGGACCGGGACCGTTTGGTCCCGGGCTAAACGGTCCTAGCCCGCAGGCTAAACGGTCTAAGTGGGCTAGTGGGCCCAACATATTTTTTTAAAAAATAAAATTAAATAGATATTAGAGACAAAAGGATGTTAAAAAAATATCTAAGATGTATAGATATTCGAATATATATAGTATATAAGATGTATATATAGTATATCGATATACATTAAAACAGAAATCACCGTTTGACCGGGAACTGGACTTGTTTCACGCCTCTCATCTAGCTTTTATATGCCTGGAAGGTTTTCCACCAGTTAAAGATTTCTATCTTAATTTATTTGAGAATTCTAAATCTAGCTAATTCAGTACCCTTATATTTAAAGACTGGCGGTAATCCGCACAATCAGTAAGGATATGAATTGAAATATACTTGAATTTTATATATAGTTTAATGACTGTATGGAAGGTTAAAAACCTTTACTCAAGCAAGGGGTCTGTCATAATATAATACATACTTTTATTGAGCACATGCGTCTAGCAGTTCTAACCGTGAAAGAAGATACCCTTTTAACTCCTTTATCGGGCTGAGGTTCACGGCTGGTTAGACGGAGCCACTAAGGCAAAGCCAATAAGAGCAGTGTTATATCAGACTGTACCAACCATCTTGACACCAAGTCAAAACTCTATATATAAAACTCATTTATATTTTAATATATGCCGTCGCTTTCATGGTGTATATAGGAGAGAAGTTAGATACTCAACATAGATATGAAGTCTCTTAGCCGGACATCGTCACGGCCAGAGAGGAGAGACTAGAAGAAAAGCTAACTAAGAAAGACAGAAATATGTACCTTGTGGCCAAGAAGCAAGGCCCTGAAGATGAAGAACTGAAAACTTTTATTTACTTAATCTTCTGTTACAATGAGCAAACTACAAACTAACTCTTTACTTACAACTTAGAGAGAGAGAGAGAGAGAATTCTAGAGAGAGAGAGTCTCGACTTCTGCCTCTGAAGAATGAACGAATGAATTCTATAAATAGAAAAAGAAAAGGAATCTATGAACAGTAAAAAGTGGGTCCCGTGGGTCCCTATTACAGTGTTTCTACTGTTAAAACAGTGTATCTACTGTTGATGAACAGTGTATCTACTATTTGAGTGGGGTCCGGTGGCTTCACTGTTGCTGTGGGTCCGGCAGCTTCACTATTTTTGTGGGGTCCAGCTGTTTCACTGTGCTGGTATGTTTTTCGCTTCTTTCATTTTGCGGATGAATTCTTCTGTATCATTTAAGTCTTCTTCAGATAATATTCTTTCTGTTTCAATGGGCTGAGAATCTTCAGCGATATCACCGTTGCTTGTTTCACTCTGCATTGACGTATCTGATTTTTCATATTGATTAATGGAATGAAGTAAATTTCTTTTGACCTCTTCCAAGTATTTATTAATCATCTCTGCTTTATCTCCTTCTTGAAAGTAGATCTTTCTGGCAATATGCCTTACTGAACTGTCATCAATTACCTCTTTTTGAGGTTTGCTGGAATATTCTTGGATTTTTATCTCGATTGAATCCAAGAGTTCTTGACCATATAAAGTCTTTGTTTTGGGATCCTTCTTCATTAACTTGTCCCAAAAATTATTGTAAAAAGTCTTGTATAAGCATGGGACTTGTTCTTCGGTGAATCCGACTTCTGGATTCCATTTGTGTATCCAGGGAATAGAAAATTTCGGAAAGAAATAAATCTGGTTGATTTTGTTTGGGTAGCAGATATGATCTGCGTGATATAAAATATTTATAAAAGGAGAAATTTTTATCCATTCTTTGTATAACATGAGAAATGGATTAGGTAAAAAAAAAATTGTTGGACCGTGGTATGACCACCAATTTAGAAACCAGTTAGGAATTGGCTCTGCAAATATCTTTGCACATACTTTAATAAACCAAGTATGCTTGTGTCTGTCATTGTTATAGTATAATACTTTATCAAATGCTTGGATATAATCCCAATAAGTAAAATTCATTTTATTTTTGTTAAGGCTTATCTGCCTTTCCTTCATTGTGGATATACCCCAGTCTTCAACAGATATAATCTGTTTAATTATAATCTTCGAGAAGTTATAAACGTTCTCGTTTGTGCTATACCCAGAAAAGTGCTAAAACTCTGCACTGCCAGTACTGGTTAGTATTGTTTCATAGTAGGAACGGGTTTTGTATGACTCACCCGGATAATATAACCCATTTATTAAATACCTTTGGAATATCTTCCACGGTTCTTCTTTTCTCTGAATGTCAGAGTTTTCTAAGAGAAATATCATTTCTCTTTTCGACACTTTCTCGTATGACTTGATATCATCATTGTCATCTTTAGTAATGGAAGCAAAAATATCACTTTGCTTAACAGAAGTATCTTTCTATTTTTGAGCAGTCAAATATGCCTGCAAATGTGCGTATAACGGATTGTCTTCTGGAATATCTTCCAGATGGATGGATGGTCCGATCGATGCTTCTTCTCTGAGAGATATCCTCTCATTGACTAAACTTCTTCTTCCCATTTGTATAATTGGGGAGTTTGATGAGGATCCGTAT
This sequence comes from Nicotiana tabacum, assembly GCF_000715075.1. Taxonomy (NCBI): domain Eukaryota; kingdom Viridiplantae; phylum Streptophyta; class Magnoliopsida; order Solanales; family Solanaceae; genus Nicotiana; species Nicotiana tabacum. Next base: position 87,458,241 of record NC_134096.1, on the reverse strand, counting down.
GACGATCCTGAAGGTGATGACCTTCCTCTAGGTTGTGGGGACGATCTTCCCCAACCTCTACCTTTTTCCCTACCCCAGGGGGGTTCCATCCTGTAAATATTCACGAGATAAGAAATCTGGCAGAGAATTATCAATTCCCTTTTTATATTGTATTTCAAAATCAAAAGGGGCTAATTGAGCCTGCCATCTTGCAAATATCATTTTCGAGGCATCATGTTTAAAATATTTGTTAAATATATATTTAACAGATTGTGCGTCAGTTTTTATCAAAAACTTTTGATTGTATAAGTCGTCTTGAAATTTTAAAACACATTTTACTATGGTTAACATTTCATGTGCCACAGTAGCGTGTTTTCTCTGGGCTTCAGACCATTTACCAGAGTAGAATCTAATCAGATATTCATGTTTATCATTGGGATTTATCTATTTCAAAATTCCTCCATAACCAATATTAGACGCATCAGTCTCTATAATCTTTTGCCATGCATGATTAGCAAGGGTTAAGCAAGGTAAAGATTTAACACGTTGCTTAATATTTTTGACCAAAGTGGTGTGACTATCAGTCCAAGGATTTTTATAATTCTTTTTTAGCCTATCATATAAGGGGGCTAAATCACGTGACAGATCTTTATAAAAAGGCGAAATATAATTTAAACTTCCCAAAAATCTTTGTAACTGAGTTCTATCAGAAATAACATCGGGAAATGTTGAGGCAAAATCAATCGATCTTTGAATAGGACTAATATTTTCTTGACAAATATAATGTCCTAAGAATCGAATGTTAGTTTGGAATAAACTCATTTTTTGTTTTGAGATTACCAAACCATTTTGTATAACAATTCTTTTGAAAATATCTAAATGCTTAATATGCATTTTAATTGTTTTGGAAAATACCAAAATATCATTGATATAGACAATGACGAAGTCTAGATAGGGGTTGAAAATATCATTCATAATTTTTTGGAATTCTGAAGGGGCATTTTTCAAACCAAAAGGCATAACATTCCATTCATATTGCCCAAATGGAACATTAAAAGCAGTTCTATAAGTATGCTCTTTAAATATTTGAATCTGCCAATAACCAGATTTTAAATCAAATATTGAAAATATATTGGCATCATATAATCTAGACAATAAATCTCTTTTTTTAGGAATAGGATACCTAACCCATTTCAAATATTTATTCAAGGGCTTATAATTAATGACCAATCTAGGAACACCACATTCCTTTTCAGCTGCGTTATTAACATAAAAAGCTGTACAAGACGAAGGAGATTTTGAGGGTTTTATCAAACCCTTTGATAGTAAACTACCAATCTCTTTTTTGCAAAATTCTACCAATTCTGCATTCATCTGACAAGGTCGAGATTTAGTAGGAATATCATCCTCAGTGAAATTATCTTCATATGGAAAAGTGACAATATGCTTTTTTCGATTCCAAAAAGCACTAGGATGCTCAGCACAAATATCAATAGCAATCTGTTCGGAAATTAATTTAATTTTTTCTTGTACTTTAGTAGAATTCAAAGTATCAAATATATTCATACTAAACATTTCTAATTGTAAATAATCAACATGTTTTTGCTTCATATCAATTAAAGCATTAATATCTCTAGTTACTGGATCTGTAACAAAAGTATAACTAATTTCTTTATCCTTATAAGTAGCAGTAAAACCTTTCGAGTCTATGCTGGTAAAAGGATAAACGGTGTTCCAAGTATAATTGGAGGGTATAACTGGTTTTTTACCAAGAAAAAGAAGTGAGAAATACAGACTTTATTCTGACAAATACCCGTATTAGGAAGTTTATACTTTATATCTAAAGCATGTCCGGATGCAGATCTAACCATATGAGTAGTTTTATGAAAATATTTCATAGGTACTAAACCTTCTTGAATGCAGCTAACATCTGCTCCACTATCAATCATGGCAATGTTTGTAATTGAAAAACTATTATCATTGAGAATAGTACATTTGATGTACCATTTATGAGCAGTAATAATTTGCATCATCCCTAAAAACATATCATGTTTAGGATTAAAACTAATAGCTTTTTCTTCAATATCATTTTCAAAAATACCTTTGTTTTTATCATTAGATTTCTCAGCTGGAGAATTGATTTTCTCAATCTGAGTAATCCTATGATCACAAATCATTTGATTTTGTTTAAGAGATTTGATCTCTCGTTTCAAGTTTTCAACTTCAATTTTTAAATCATCGAAAGAAGAATCTCTTGCTGGAGTTGCATTTTTGTTTAACAAAGGGTTATTAACCTCTAGTAAAGAATAAGGCGGGGAATGTTCAAATTCTTTTTCAAAAGGTTTTGTGAAACTAGAACTTGAATTAGAACTTGAGCTAGCAGCCAAATTAATAATTTTTTCACGAAGTTTTTCATCAGTAAGTTCTTTTAAAAGTTCTATTACATTATCAGATGTAATAGTTTTCATATTCAAATTTTCAAATTGTGATTGTAATTTATAAAATTCATCATCACAAGCACATGTATCACCTTTGCAAGTTGTACAAGTATTATCAACATTTTTATCACTATCAGATAAATCAAGTAAATCTATTTCAGCTTCGGATTCTGACTCAGAGTAATAATCTGATTCTGATCCAGAAGTGTATAACAAACCATAAACCTTATCACGTAGTTCATCGTCTAGTCCTAAGGTTTTCAGCTTTTGAAGCTTGCAATTCGGGGTTATATGGCCAAATTTACCACACTTATAACACTTAATGTCGGCTAGATCTCTCTTAGACCTATTTTTGGTAAATCTAGTAGCCTCACGATGGGCTTTCTTAGCTTCTCGTTCTTCTTTGGATCTATATCTAGATCTCTTTCTTCTATAAGGACTGTCTTGGTTGGGGTATCTATAATATTTATGTTTCTTCTTCTTATGAGTAGAAGTCTCGGGTAAACCGAACTGGGTGCAAAAGTCCCCTAACTGGTTTCTTTCCTAAAGCTTATCCATCTTAAGCTGTCTGGACAATCTTAATTCATTGCACAAGTTTAATCCTTCCTGTGTGTAAATTTCTATTAACTTACCATAGGTATAGTCTGTGTATGGAATTTCCCCATAACTACCTCTTAAAACCTTTCTAACTCTTTCGGCAAATAAAGAGGGATGGCCATCTATGAACTTAGCTTTCCAATGTTCAAGCTTATTTTCAGGTAGTTCCATCACTCTACTCATAAAGGTGTCTTTATACCACCTAAACTCACTTAAAGTCTTACATCTAAAGCTATTAAGGAGAGTACGAACAGTCTCATTCTGGTTTGTAAATCTACCATTGAAGTGTTCTAATATAGTAAGAATAAGAGTGTAAACAGCATCTTCTCTATTTGCTACTAGAGCCATGCCTAATTTATCAATTCCATCCTCAGTGGCTTTGGCATTAATAACCATTGCCCTTTCATCGATAGTTAAATAATTGTCCCACCAGCCACGAAGTTGGCCAGTAAAACCTGCAACAATCATTCTGCAAATATTTCTATATGTATTTTTCACACTTTTACAGATAGTTGCATACATAAGCATTCTATGCACAAGAATAGTTAATTGTCTATCAGTAAATCCATCAAGATTCCATTCGTAAATTTTGGAACCGCTGTAAGACGTATTAGTCTGATTCCAATCACGTTCCTCTATTAAAACATCTTGAGGAGTAGGACGATTGTAATAATAAGTCTGCATTCTAGGTTTATCAGCATATCTGCTATCTGCAAACTTACTATTCTTTTTGGGGTAACTTCTGAGTTTATTAAACTCTGACAAAATATCCTTTTTATAGTCAAAAGTAGAATCTAATTTATCAGCAAAATCATTTGATAAATCAATGGGTTTGATATTCAAACCGGATAACTTTTTATCAAGAAGTTCTTCTAAGTCACCAAAAGATTTAAATTTAAAATCCTGAATATCAGGGGGTCTTTGAATATGAGTGAGAACAATTTGAGGTTCTGATTTGCTTCCTGAAGAAGAGGCAATATCAGTCAAAGTCTTTTTAGTACTCATATCCTTAATCAAGACTGTTAAATCATCAAGTTTTTTATTAAGAAAACTAATGTTTTCACCCAAAACTTTAACATATAAACTCAAATAATTATTTTGAGAAATTAGTTTATTAATTTCTGTGATGCTGACTGTAGCAACATCTTCATCAATAAATTTTTGAAATGCAGTAAAAGTAATACCTGTATTATTAGGTAAAACAAAAGGCGCTTGAGGAGGGTAAATGGCTTTAGTAATATTGTCATTCCCGTCTTTATAAGATCTTTCCAAAACTTTTATAAAAAGTGGTAAATAGGTGGTTATAAACCAAGGAACAAAATATATAATTTGATTATGTAAAGCACAAGTTTCATAAAACTCTTGAGAAATATTGTTTAAATCCTCCTTACTATAAGTATCAAAAAATCAAGTTTTAAACTGGTTCCATTTATCAGTGAAAAATTCTTTTTGAATATAACCTCTAGCTTGTGACCCTGGACTAAAATCAATTTGGTGTGGAATCATTAAGTATCATTGGGGTCAAAATTCATCTCGGACGCAGAAGGAATATCTTTATCAGAAATATTATCATTACCCTGAACAATATTTGTCTTGGGGTAAATCTTAACCCTTTCAACTGGCTTATCACCTACTTTAGTAGAAATTGTGTGTAAAGATGCAGCACAATTTCTAGCTGGTCCATAGACTGGTTCAACAGGAGAAATGTGTTGAATATCAGGCAACAGTCTACGACTAGTAAAGGAATGTTTATTATAATTAGAACTAATAGTAGGCAACAGTCTATTATTAGAAAATGACTGTCTACTATAAGTGGAACTATTATCGTCAAACTGAATGCAAATCCTACCATCCGGATTTTGAGTAATATGAGAATACTCAGTATTACTGACAGCATCAGTTATCTGACTGGGGGATATAACCGAATCCAAAGTCTATGTGGTTGGAAAATTAATTTCTTTCCACTTAATAGGTCTCTTCGTGGTGACCTTAGACTTTGCAAAATTCGTTTCCACTAAAATAGTCTGATCAGATGTATCATATAATTTACATCTGGGGTTAAACGTAGATAGCAATTTGAAATAAATTCTATTCGATAAACATATAAGTTCAGAACCAGGCGCATAATTATAACCATGCGTTTTCACATTTAATGTTAATGCATCTAGTATATTAACATCAGATAGAGATAATTGCAGATTGGGTTGAGTATTAAAATATACTGGGCCGTAGGCAACAGTAGATTCAATAGAACCCATCAGAGACTGTCTAAAATTCAAATTTCTGGCATCTCTAAGAGCAGCCAAAAATGTCTCTGGTAACCCTTTAAGGGTTAAAGGCTTAAAAGCTTTTTGGAATCGAAAAAAGCATATTGTTACTCTTCCATATGAAGATAATTTCACTGAGGATGATATTCCTACTAAATCTCGACCTTGTCAGATGAATGCAGAATTGGTAGAATTTTGCAAAAAAGAGATTGATAGTCTGCTATCAAAGGGTTTGATAAAACCCTCAAAATCTCCTTGGTCTTGTACAGCTTTTTATGTTAATAATGCAGCTGAAAAGAACTGCTAGACACATGGGCTCAATAAAAGTATGTATTATATTATGACAGACCCCTTGCTTGAGTAAAGGTTTTTAACCTTCCATACAGTCATTAAACTATATATAAAATTCAAGTATATTTCAATTCTTATCCTTACTGATTGTGCGGATTACCGCCAGTCTTTAATTATAAGGGTACTGAATTAGCTAGATTAAGAATTCTCAAATATGTTAAAATAGAAATCTTTAACTGGTGGAAACCTTCCAGGCATATAAAAGCCAGATGTGAGGTGTGAAACAAGTCCAGTTCCCGATCAAACGGTGATTTCTGTTTTAATTTAATTGAGAAGGCATGGCGGATTACCGCCCGCCACTTGATCCTGTTAATGGAACCGTGAAAGAAGATGCCCTTTAAACTCCTTTATCGGGCTGAGGTTCACGGCTGGCTAGACGGAGCCACTAAGGCAAAGCCAATAAGAGCAGTGTTATATCAGACTGTACCAACCATCTTGACACCAAGTCAAAACTCTATATATAAAACTCATTTATATTTTAATAGATGTCGTCGCTTTCATGGTGTATATAGGAGAGAAGTTAGATATTCAACAGGCCACAAGGTACATACTTCTGTCTTTCTTAGTTTAGCTTTTCTTGTAGTCTCTCCTCTCTGGCCGTATAACAAACCATAAACGTTATCACGTAGTTCATCGTCTAGTCCTAAGGTTTTGAGCTTTAAACAACAAGTTGTTTAGAAGAGAGTTTATCAAACCATCCATAATCATACATTGTTCTAATAGGGACTTTAGGAATAGTCCATTTGTTTAACAAATCAAGGTTTTGAGGTATATCTACCTCTTCCAATCTAGTATTTTTCATACTAGTTTCTCCTAAATCCATATTTCAGAAACATATCTATGTCGAATATTTCATATCTATTTTATATATACCATGAAAGTACCTAGGCTCTGATACCATTAACATTAAATGTGAAAACGCATGGTTATAATTATGCGCCTGGTTCTGAACTGATATGTTTATCGTATAGAATTTATTTTAAATTACTATCTACGTTAAACCCCAGATGTAAATTATATGATACATCTGATCAGACTATTCTAGTGGAAACGAATTTTGCAAAGTCTAAGGTCACCACGAGGAGACCTATTAAGTGGGAAGAAATTAATTTTCCAACCACATGGACTTTGGATTCGGTTATATCCCCCAGTCAGATAACTGATGTTGTTAGTAATACTGAGTATTCTCATATTACTCAAAATCCGGATGGTAGGATTTGCATTCAGTTTGACGATAATAGTTCCACTTATAGTAGACAGTCATTTTCTAATAATAGACTGTTGCCTACTATTAGTTCTAGTTATAACAGACATTCCTTTACTAGTCGTAGACTGTTGCCTGATATTCAACACATTTCTCCTGTTGAACCAGTCTATGGACCAGCTAGAAATCGTGCTGCATCTCTACACACAATTTCTACCAAAGTAGGTGATAAACCTGTTGAAAGGGTTAAGATTAACCCCAAGACAAATATTGTTCAGGATAATGATAATATTTCTGATAAGGATATTCCTTCTACGTCTGAGATGGATTTTGACCCCAATGATACTTAATGATTCCACACCAAATTCATTTTAGTCCAGGGTCACAAGCTAGAGGTTATATTCAAAAAGAATTTTTCATTGATAAATGGAACCAGTTTAAAACTTGGTTTTTTGATACTTATAGTAAAGATGATTTAAATAATATTTCCCAAGAGTTTTATGAAACTTGTGCTTTACATAATCAAATTATGTATTTTGTTCCTTGGTTTATAACCACATATTTACCACTTTTTATAAAAGTTTTAGAAAGATCTTATAAAGACGGGAATGGCAATATTACTAAAGCCATTTACCCTCCTCAATCATCTTTTGTTTTACCTAATAATACAGGTATTACTTTTACTGCATTTCAAAAATTTATTGATGAAGATGTTGCCGCAGTCAGCATCACAGAAATTAATAAACTAATTTCTCAAAATAATTATTTGAGTTTATATGTTAAAGTTTTGGGAGAAAATGTTAGTTTTCTTAATAAAAAACTTGATGATTTAACAGTCTTGATTAAGGATATGAGTACTAAAAAGACTTTGACTGATATTGCCTCTTCTTCAGGAAGCAAATCAGAACCTCAAATTGTTCTCACTCATATTCAAAGACCCCCTGATATTCAGGATTTTAAATTTAAATCTTTTGGTGACTTAGAAGAACTTCTTGATAAAAAGTTATCCGGTTTGAATATCAAACCCATTGATTTATCAAATGATTTTGCTGATAAATTAGATTCTACTTTTGACTATAAAAAGGATGTTTTGTCAGAGTTTAATAAACTCAGAAGTTACCCCAAAAAGAATAGTAAGTTTGCAGATAGCAGATATGCTGATAAACCTAGAATGCAGACTTATTATTACAATCGTCCTACTCCTCCTCAAGATGTTTTAATAGAGGAACGTGATTGGAATCAGACTAATACGTCTTACAGTGGTTTCGAAATTTACGAATGGAACCTTGATGGTTTGACTGATAGGCAGTTAACTATTCTAGTATATAGAATGCTTATGTATGCAACTATCTGTAAAAGTGTGAAGAATACAGATAGGAATATTTGCAGAATGATTGTTGCAGGTTTTACTGGCCAACTTCGTGGCTGGTGGGACAATTATTTGAGTGTCGATGAAAGGGCAATGGTTATTAATGCCAAAGCCACTGAGGATGGAATTGATAACTTAGGCATGGCTCTAGTAGCAAATAGAGAAGATGCTGTTTACACTCTTATTCTTACTATATTAGAACACTTCAATGGTAGATTTACCAACCAAAATGAGACTGTCTGTACCCTCCTTAATAGCCTTAGATGTAAGACTTTAAGTGAGTTTAGGTGGTATAAAGACACCCTTATGAGTAGAGTGATGGAACTACCAGAAAATAAGTTTGAACATTGGAAAGCTAAGTTCATAGATGGCCTTCCCTCTTTATTTGCCGAAAGAGTTAGAAAGGTTTTAAGAGGTAGTTATGGAGAAATTCCTTACGCAGACTATACCTATGGTAAATTAATAGGAATATGCACACAGGAAGGGTTAAACCTGTGCAATGAATTAAGATTGTCTAGACAGCTTAAGATGGATAAGCTTAAGGAAAGAAACCAGTTAGGGGACTTTTGCACCCAATTCGGTTTACCCGAGACTTCTACTCATAAGAAGAAGAAACATAAGTATCATAGATACCCCAACCAAGACAGTCCTTATAGGAGAAAGAGATCTAGATATAGATCCAAAGAAGAACGAGAAGCCAAGAAAGCACATCGCAAGTCTACTAGATTTACCAAAAATAGATCTAAGCGAGACCTTGCTGACATTAAGTGTTATAAGTGTGGTAAATTTGGCCATATAGCTCCAAATTGTAAGCTTCAAAAGCTGAAAACCTTAGGACTAGACGATGAACTACGTGATAAGGTTTATGGTTTGTTATACACTTCTGGATCAGAATACGATTATTATTCTGAATCAGAATCCGAAGCTGAAATTGACTTGCTTGATTTATCTGATAGTGATAAAAATATTGATAATACTTGTACAACTTGTAAAGATGATACATGTACTTGTGATGATAAATTTTATAAATTACAATCACAATTTGAAGATCTAAACATGAAAACTATTACATCTGATAATGTGATAGAACTTTTGAAAGAAGTTACTGATGAAAAACTTCGTGAAAAAATTATTAATTTGGCTGCTAGTTCAAGTTCTAATTCAAGTTCTAGTTCTTCAAAACCTTTTGAAAAAGAAATTGAATATTCTCCACCTTATTCTTTACTAGAGGTTAATAACCGTTTGTTGAACAAAAATGCAACTCCAGCAAGAGATTCTTCTTTCGATGATTTAAAAATTGAAGTTGAAAACTTGAAACGAGAGATTAAATCTCTTAAACAAAATCAAATGATTTGTGATCATAGGATTACTCAGATTGAGAAAACCAATTCTCCAGCTGAAGAATCTAATGATAAAAACAAAGGTATTTTTAAAAATGATATTGAAGAAAAACCTATTAGTTTTAATCCTAAACATGATATGTTTCTAGGAATGATGCAAATTATTACTGCTCATAAATGGTATATTAAATGTACTATTCTCATTGATAATAGTTTTTCAATTACAAACATTGCCATGATTGATAGTGGAGCAGATGTTAGCTGCATTCAAGAAGGTTTAGTACCTACGAAATATTTTCAAAAAACTACTCATATGGTTAGATCTGCATCCGGACATGCTTTAGATATAAAGTATAAACTTCCTAATACGGGTATTTGTCAGAATAAAGTCTGTATTCCTCACTTCTTTTTCTTTGTAAAAAATCAGTTATACCCTCAATTATACTTGGAACACCGTTTATTAACGTTGTTTATCCTTTTACTAGCATAGACTCAAAAGGTTTTACTGCTACTTATAAGGATAAAGAAATTAGTTATACTTTTATTACAGATCCGGTAACTAGAGATATTAATGCTTTAATTGATATGAAGCAAAAACATGTTGATTCTTTGCAATTGGAATTATTTAGTATGAATATATTTGATACTTTAAATTCTACTAAAGTACAGGAAAAAATCAAATTGATTTCCGAGCAGATTGCTATTGATATTTGTGCTGAGCATCCTAGTGCTTTTTGGAATCGAAAAAAGCATATTGTCACTCTTCCTTATGAAGATAATTTCACTGAGGATGATATTCCTACTAAATCTCGACCTTGTCAAATGAATGCAGAATTGGTAGAATTTTGCAAAAAAGAGATAGATAGTTTGCTATCAAAGGGTTTGATAAAACCCTCAAAATCTCCTTGGTCTTGTACAGCTTTCTATGTTAATAACGCAGCTGAAAAGGAACGTGGTGTTCCTAGATTAGTCATAATTATAAGCCCTTGAATAAATATTTAAAATGGGTTAGGTATCCTATTCCTAACAAAAGAGATTTATTATCTAGATTATATGATGCCAATATATTTTCAAAATTTGATTTAAAATCTGGTTATTGGCAAATTCAAATATTTAAAGAGCATACTTATAGAACTGCTTTTAATGTTCCATTTGGGCAATATGAATGGAATGTTATGCCTTTTGGTTTGAAAAATGCCCCTTCAGAATTTCAAAAAATTATGAATGATATTTTCAACCCCTATCTAGATTTCGTCATTGTATATATCGATGACATTTTGGTATTTTCCAAAACACTTGAAATGCATATTAAGCATTTAGATATTTTTAAAAGAATTGTTATACAAAATGGTTTGGTAATCTCAAAACAAAAAATGAGTTTATTTCAAACTAATATTCGATTCCTAGGACATTATATTAGTCAAGGAAAGATTACTCCTATTCAACGATCGATTGATTTTGCCTCTAAATTTCCCGATATTATTACTGATAGAACTCAGTTACAAAGATTTTTGGGAAGTTTGAATTATATTTCACCTTTTTATAAAGATCTGTCACGTGATTTAGCCCCCTTATATGATAGGCTAAAAAGGAATTATAAAAACCCTTGGACTGATAGTCACACTACTTTAGTAAAAAATATTAAGCAACGTGTTAAATCTTTACCTTGCTTAACCCTTGCTAATCCTGCATGGCAAAACATTATAGAGACTGATGCGTCTAACATTGGTTATGGAGGGATTTTAAAACAAATTAATCCCAACGATAAACATGAATATCTGATTAGATTTTACTCTGGTAAATGGTCTGAAGCCCAGAGAAAATACGCTACTGTGGCACATGAAATGTTAACCATAGTAAAATGTGTTTTAAAATTTCAGGACGATTTATACAATCAAAAGTTTTTGATAAAAACTGACGCACAATCTGTTAAATATATGTTTAACAAAGATTTTAAACATGATGCCTCGAAAATGATATTTGCAAGATGGCAGGCTCAATTAGCCCCTTTTGATTTTGAAATACAATATAAAAAGGGAATTGATAATTCTCTGCCAGATTTCTTATCTCGTGAATATTTACAGGATGGAACCCCCCTGGGGTAGGGGAAGAGGTAGAGGTTGGGGAAGATCATCCCCACAGTCCAAAGGAAGGTTATCGCCTTCGGGATCGTCATACGGATCCTCATCAAACTCCCCAGTTATACAAATGGGAAGAAGAAATTTAGTCAATGAGAGGATATCTCTCAGAGAAGAATCATCGATTGGACCATCCGTCCATCTGGAAGATATTCCAGAAGATAGTCCGTTATACGCACATTTGCAGGCATATTTGACTGCTCAAAAACAGAAAGATACTTCTGTTAAGCAAAGTGATACTTTTGCTTCCATTACTAAAGATGACAATGATGATATCAAGTCATACGAGAAAGTGCCAAAAAGAGAAATGATATTTCTCTTAGAAAACTCTGACATTCAGAGAAAAGAAGAACCGTGGAAGATATTCCAAAGGTATTTGATAAATGGGTTATATTATCCGGGTGAGTAATACAAAACCCGTTCCTACTATGAAACGATACTAACCAGTACTGGAAGTGCAGATTTTCAGCACTTTTCTGGGTATAGTACAGACGAGAATGTTTATAACTTCTCGAAAATTATAATTAAACAGATAATATCTGTTGAAGACTGGGGTATATCCACAATGAAAGAAAGACAGATAAGCCTTAACAAAGTGAAAATGAATTTTACTTATTGGGATTATATCCAAGCTTTTGATAAAGTATTATACTACAATAATGATAGACATAAACATACTTGGTTTATAAAAGTATGTGCAAAGATATTTGCAACAACTGTTCCTAATTGGTTTCTAAACTGGTGGTCATACCACGGTCCAACAATAAAGATTTTACCAGATCCATTTCTCATGTTATACAAAGAATGGGTAAAAATTTCTCCTTTTATTAACGATCTATATCACGCAGATCATATCTGCTACCCAGAAAAAATTAATCAAATATATTTCTTTCTGGAATTTTCTATCCCTTGGATACACAAATGGAATCCGGAAGTCGGATTCACTAAAGAACAAGTCCCCTGCTTATATAGGACTTTTTACAACAATTTTTGGGACAAGTTAATGAAGAAGGATCCCAAAACAAAAACCTTATATGGTCAAGAGCTCTTGGATTCAATCGAGATGAAGATCCAAGAATATTCCAGTAAACCTCAGAAAGAGGTAATTGATGACAGTTCAGTGAGGCATATTGCCAGAAGGATCTCCTTTCAAGAAGGAGATAAAACAGAAATGATTAACAGTTACTTGGAAGAGGTTAAAAGAAATTTACTGTCTTCCATTAATCAATATGAAAAGTCAGATACGTCAATGCAAAGTGAAACGAGCAACGATGATATTGCTGAATATTCTCAGCCCATTGAAGCAGAAAGGATACTATCTGAAGAAGACTTACAAGATGCAGAAGAACTCATCCGCAAATTGAAAAAGGCAGAAAAGAAACCAGCACAGTGAAACAGCTGGACCCCACTCAAACAGTGAAGCCGCCGGACCCACTCGAACAGTAGATACACTGTTCATCAACAGTAAATACACTGTTTCAACAGTAGAAACACTGTTACAGGGACCCACGGGGACCCACTCTTACTGTTTATAGATTCCTTTTCTTTTTCTATTTATAGAAGTCATTCGTTCATTTTTTAGAGGAAGACGTGAAGACTCCCTCTCTCTAGAACTCTCTCTCTCTCTCTAAGTGTAAGTAAAGAGTTAGTTTGAAGTTTGTAGATTGTAATAGAAGAACAAGTAAATAAAAGTTTTCAGTTCTTCATCTTCAGGGCCTTGCTTCTTTGCCACAAGGTACATACTTCTGTCTTTCTTACTTTAGCTTTTCTTCTAATCTCTCCTCTCTGGTCATGACGATGTCCGGCTAAGAGACATCATATCTATGTTGAATATCTAACTTCTCTCCTATATACACCATGAAAGCGACGACATCTATTAAAATATAAATGAGTTTTATATATAGAGTTTTGACTTGGTGTCAAGATGGTTGGTACAGTCTGATATAACACTGCTCTTATTGGCTTTGCCTTAGTGGCTCCGTCTAGCCAGCCGTGAACCTCAGCCCGATAAAAGAGTTAAAAGGGCATCTTCTTTCACGGTTAGAACTGCTAGACACATGGGCTCAATAAAAGTATGTATTATATTATGACAGACCCCTTGCTTGAGTAAAGGTTTTTAACCTTCCATACAGTCATTAAACTATATATAAAATTCAAGTATATTTCAATTCTTATCCTTACTGATTGTGCGGATTACCGCCAGTCTTTAATTATAAGGGTACTGAATTAGCTAGATTAAGAATTCTCAAATATGTTAAAATAGAAATCTTTAATTGGTGGAAACCTTCCAGGCATATAAAAGCCAGATGTGAGGTGTGAAACAAGTCCAGTTCCCGGTCAAACGGTGATTTCTGTTTTAATTTAATTGAGAAGGCATGGCGGATTACCGCCCGCCACTTGATCCTGTTAATGGTATAATAATAATAACAATAATAATAATTCTGCAAATATTCCTATCTGTATTCTTCACACTTTTACAAATAGTTGCATACATAAGCATTCTATGTACTAGAATAGTTAACTGCCTATCAGTCAAACCATCAAGGTTCCATTCGTAAATTTCGGAACCACTGTAAGACGTATTAATCTGATTCCAATCACGTTCATCTATTAAAACATCTTGAGGAGTAGGACGATTGTATTAATAAGTCTGCATTCTAGGTTTATCAGCATAACTGCTATCTGCAAACTTACTATTCTTTTTGGAGTAAGTTCTGAGTTTATTAAATTCTGACAAAACATCCTTTTTATATTCAAAAGTAGAATCTAATTTATCAGCAAAATCATTTGATAAATCAATGGGTTTGATATTCAAACCGGATAACTTTTTATCAAGAAGTTCTTCTAAGTCACCAAAAGATTAAAATTTAAAATCCTGAATATCAGGGGGTCTTTGAATATGAGTAAGAATAATTTGAGGTTTTGATTTGCTTCCTGAAGAAGAGGCAATATCAGTCAAAGTCTTTTTAGTATTCATATCCTTAATCAAGACTGTTAAATCATCAAGTTTTTTATTAAGAAAACTAACGTTTTCTCCCAAAACTTTAACATATAAACTCAAATAATTATTTTGAGAAATTAGTTTATTAATTTCTGTGATGCTGACTGCGGCAACATCTTCATCAATAAATTTTTGAAATGCAGTAAAAGTAATACCTGTATTATTAGGTAAAACAAAAGATGATTGAGGAGGGTAAATGGCTTTAGTAATATTGTCATTCCCGTCTTTATAAGATCTTTCTAAAACTTTTATAAAAAGTGGTAAATATGTGGTTATAAACCAAGGAACAAAATACATAATTTGATTATGTAAAGCACAAGTTTCATAAAACTCTTGGGAAATATTATTTAAATCATCTTTACTATAAGTATCAAAAAACCAAGTTTTAAACTGGTTCCATTTATCAGTGAAAAATTCTTTTTGAATATAACATCTAACTGATACTGTTAGTAATACTGAGTATTCTCATATTACTCAAAATCCGGATGGTAGAATTTGCATTCAGTTTGACGATAATAGTTCCACTTATAGTAGACAGTCATTTTCTAATAATAGACTGTTGCCTACTATTAGTTCTAGTTATAACAGACATTCCTTTACTAGTCGTAGACTGTTGCCTGATATTCAACACATTTTTCCTGTTGAACCAGTCTATGGACCAGCTAGAAATCGTGCTGCATCTCTACACACAATTTCTACCAAAGTAGGTGATAAACCTGTTGAAAGGGTTAAGATTAACCCCAAGACAAATATTGTTCAGGATAATGATAATATTTCTGATAAGGATATTCTTTCTGCGTCCGAGATGGATTTTGACCCCAATGATACTTAATGATTCCGGACCAAATTGATTTTAGTCCAGGGTCACAAGCTAGAGGTTATATTCAAAAAGAATTTTTCACTGATAAATGGAGCCAGTTTAAAACTTGGTTTTTTGATACTTATAGTAAAGATAATTTAAATAATATTTCCCAAGAGTTTTATAAAACTTGTGCTTTACATAATCAAATTATGTATTTTGTTCCTTGGTTTATAACCACATATTTACCACTTTTTATAAAAATTTTAGAAAGATCTTATAAAGACGGGAATGGCAATATTACTAAAGCCATTTACCCTCCTCAATCATCTTTTGTTTTACCTAATAATACAGGTATTACTTTTACTGCATTTCAAAAATTTATTGATGAAGATGTTGCCGCAGTCAGCATCACAGAAATTAATAAACTAATTTCTCAAAATAATTATTTGAGTTTATATGTTAAAGTTTTGGGAGAAAACGTTAGTTTTCTTAATAAAAAACTTGATGATTTAACAGTCTTGATTAAGGATATGAATACTAAAAAGACTTTGACTGATATTGCCTCTTCTTCAGGAAGCAAATCAGAACCTCAAATTGTTCTTACTCATATTCAAAGACCCCCTGATATTCAGGATTTTAAATTTAAATCTTTTGGTGACTTAGAAGAACTTCTTGATAAAAAGTTATCCGGTTTGAATATCAAACCCATTGATTTATCAAATGATTTTGCTGATAAATTAGATTCTACTTTTGACTATAAAAAGGATGTTTTGTCAGAATTTAATAAACTCAGAACTTACCCCAAAAAGAATAGTAAGTTTGCAGATAGCAGTTATGCTGATAAACCTAGAATACAGACTTATTATTACAATCGTCCTACTCCTCAAGATGTTTTAATAGAGGAACGTGATTGGAATCAGACTAATACGTCTTACAATGGTTCCGAAATTTACGAATGGAACCTTGATGGTTTGACTGATAGGCAGTTAACTATTCTAGTACATAGAATGCTTATGTATGCAACTATCTGTAAAAGTGTGAAGAATACAGATAGGAATATTTGCAGAATGATTGTTGCAGGTTTTACTGGCCAACTTCGTGGCTGGTGGGACAATTATTTGAGTGTCGATGAAAGGGCAATGGTTATTAATGCCAAAGCCACTGAGGATGGAATTGATAACTTAGGCATGGCTCTAGTACCAAATAGAGAAGATGTTGTTTACACTCTTATTCTTACTATATTAGAACACTTCAATGGTAGATTTACCAACCAAAATGAGACTGTCCGTACCCTCCTTAATAGCCTTAGATGTAAGACTTTAAGTGAGTTTAGGTGGTATAAAGACACCTTTATGAGTAGAGTGATGGAACTACCAGAAAATAAGTTTGAACATTGGAAAGCTAAGTTCATAGATGGCCTTCCCTCTTTATTTGCCGAAAGAGTTAGAAAGGTTTTAAGAGGTAGTTATGGAGAAATTCCTTACGCAGACTATACCTATGGTAAATTAATAGGAATTTGCACACAGGAAGGGTTAAACCTGTGCAATGAATTAAGATTGTCTAGACAGCTTAAGATGGATAAGCTTAAGGAAAGAAACCAGTTAGGGGACTTTTGCACCCAATTCGGTTTACCCGAGACTTCTACTCATAAGAAGAAGAAACATAAGTATCATAGATACCCCAACCAAGATAGTCCTTATAGGAGAAAGAGATCTAGATATAGATCCAAAGAAGAACGAGAAGCCAAGAAAGCACATCGCAAGTCTACTAGATTTACCAAAAATAGATCTAAGCGAGACCTTGCTGACATTAAGTGTTATAAGTGTGGTAAATTTGGCCATTTAGCTCCAAATTGTAAGCTTCAAAAGCTGAAAACCTTAGGACTAGACCATTTATTAGTGAAAAATTCTTTTTGAATATAACCTCTAGCTTGTGACCCTGGACTAAAATCAATTTGGTGTGGAATCATTAAGTATCATTGGGGTCAAAATCCATCTCGGACGCAGAAGGAATATCCTTATCAGAAATATTATCATTATCCTGAACAATATTTGTCTTGGGGTTAATCTTAACCCTTTCAACAGGTTTATCACCTACTTTGGTAGAAATTGTGTGTAGAGATGCAGCACGATTTCTAACTGGTTGGACTGGTTCAACAGGAGAAATGTGTTGAATATCAGGCAACAGTCTACGACTAGTAAAGGAATGTCTGTTATAACTAGAACTAATAGTAGGCAACAGTCTATTATTAGAAAATGACTGTCTACTATAAGTGGAACTATTATCGTCAAACTGAATGCAAATCCTACCATCCGGATTTTGAGTAATATGAGAATACTCAGTATTACTAACAGCATCAGTTATCTGACTGGGGGATATAACCGAATCCAAAGTCCATGTGGTTGGAAAATTAATTTCTTCCCACTTAATAGGTCTCCTCGTGGTGACCTTAGACTTTGCAAAATTCGTTTCCACTAGAATAGTCTGATCAGATGTATCATATAATTTACATCTGGGGTTTAACGTAGATAGTAATTTAAAATAAATTCTATACGATAAACATATCAGTTCAGAACCAGGTGCACAATTATAACCATGCGTTTTCACATTTAATGTTAATGCATCAAGTATATTAACATCAGATAAAGATAATTGCAAATTGGGTTGAGTATTAAAATATACTGGGCCATAGGCGAGAGTAGATTCAATAGAACCCATCAGAGACTGTCTAAAATTCAAATTTCTGGCATCTCTGAGAGCAGCCAAAAATGTTTCTGGTAACCCTTTAAGGGTTAAAGGCTTAAAAGCAATTTGAACCATACCAATATGTAAATAATTATACTGGTATTTATAAACATCTACATCATGCTTGTTTAACAAACGAATAGTCTGTTCAGACGAATTTAAAGCTAAAGATTGCTCAGTTGTTTTAACAAGTTGTTTAGAAGAGAGTTTATCAAACCATCCATAATCATAGATTGTTCTAATAGGGACTTTAGGAATAGTCCATTTGTTTAACAAATCAAGGTTTTGAGGTATATCTACCTCTTCCAATCTAGTATTTTTCATACTAGTTTCTCCTAAATCCATATTTCAGAAACATATCTATGTCGAATATTTCATATCTATTTTATATATACCATGAAAGTACCTAGGCTCTGATACCATTAACAGGATCAAGTGGCGGGCGGTAATCCGCCATGCCTTCTCAATTAAATTAAAACAGAAATCACCGTTTGACCGGGAACTGGACTTGTTTCACACCTCACATCTGGCTTTTATATGCCTGGAAGGTTTCCACCAGTTAAAGATTTCTATTTTAACATATTTGAGAATTCTTAATCTAGCTAATTCAGTACCCTTATAATTAAAGACTGGCGGTAATCCGCACAATCAGTAAGGATAAGAATTGAAATATACTTGAATTTTATATATAGTTTAATGACTGTATGGAAGGTTAAAAACCTTTACTCAAGCAAGGGGTCTGTCATAATATAATACATACTTTTATTGAGCCCATGTGTCTAGCAGTTCTAACCGTGAAAGAAGATGCCCTTTTAACTCCTTTATCGGGCTGAGGTTCACGGCTGGCTAGACGGAGCCACTAAGGCAAAGCCAATAAGAGCAGTGTTATATCAGACTGTACCAACCATCTTGACACCAAGTCAAAACTCTATATATAAAACTCATTTATATTTTAATAGATGTCGTCGCTTTCATGGTGTATATAGGAGAGAAGTTAGATATTCAACATAGATATGATGTCTCTTAGCCGGACATCGTCACGGCCAGAGAGGAGAGACTAGAAGAAAAGCTAAACTAAGAAAGACAGAAGTATGTACCTTGTGGCCAAGAAGCAAGGCCCTGAAGATGAAGAACTGAAAACTTTTATTTACTTGTTCTTCTATTACAATCTACAAACTTCAAACTAACTCTTTACTTACACTTAGAGAGAGAGAGAGAGTTCTAGAGAGAGGGAGTCTTCACGTCTTCCTCTAAAAAATGAACGAATGACTTCTATAAATAGAAAAAGAAAAGGAATCTATAAACAGTAAGAGTGGGTCCCCGTGGGTCCCTGTAACAGTGTTTCTACTGTTGAAACAGTGTATTTACTGTTGATGAACAGTGTATCTACTGTTCGAGTGGGTCCGGCGGCTTCACTGTGCTGTGGGTCCGGCGGCTTAACTGTTTGAGTGGGGTCCAGCTGTTTCACTGTGCTGGTTTCTTTTTCGCCTTTTTCAATTTTCGGATGAGTTCTTCTGCATCTTGTAAGTCTTCTTCAGATAGTATCCTTTCTGCTTCAATGGGCTGAGAATCTTCAGCAATATCATCGTTGCTCGTTTCACTTTGCATTGACGTATCTGACTTTTCATATTGATTAAAGGAAGACAGTAAATTTCTTTTAACCTCTTCCAAGTAACTGTTAATCATTTCTGTTTTATCTCCTTCTTGAAAGGAGATCCTTCTGGTAATATGCCTCACTGAACTGTCATCAATTACCTCTTTCTGAGGTTTACTGGAATATTCTTGGATCTTCATCTCGATTGAATCCAAGAGCTCATGACCATATAAGGTTTTTGTTTTGGGATCCTTCTTCATTAACTTGTCCCAAAAATTGTTGTAAAAAGTCCTATATAAGCAGGGGACTTGTTCTTCAGTGAATCCGACTTCCGGATTCCATTTGTGTATCCAAGGGATAGAAAATTCCAGAAAGAAATATATTTGATTAATTTTTTCTGGGTAGCAGATATGATCTGCGTGATATAGATCGTTAATAAAAGGAGAAATTTTTACCCATTCTTCGTATAACATGAGAAATGGATCTGGTAAAATCTTTATTGTTGGACCGTGGTATGACCACCAGTTTAGAAACCAATTAGGAACAGTTGTTGCAAATATCTTTGCACATACTTTTATAAACCAAGTATGTTTATGTCTATCATTATTGTAGTATAATACTTTATCAAAAGCTTGGATATAATCCCAATAAGTAAAATTCATTTTCACTTTGTTAAGGCTTATCTGCCTTTCTTTCATTGTGGATATACCCCAGTCTTCAACAGATATTATCTGTTTAATTATAATTTTCGAGAAGTTATAAACATTCTCGTCTGTACTATACCCAGAAAAGTGCTGAAAATCTGCACTTCCAGTACTGGTTAGTATCGTTTCATAGTAGGAACGGGTTTTGTATGACTCACCCGGATAATATAACCCATTTATCAAATACCTTTGGAATATCTTCCACGGTTCTTCTTTTCTCTGAATGTCAGAGTTTTCTAAGAGAAATATCATTTCTCTTTTTGGCACTTTCTCGTATGACTTGATATCATCATTGTCATCTTTAGTAATGGAAGCAAAAGTATCACTTTGCTTAACAGAAGTATCTTTCTGTTTTTGAGCAGTCAAATATGCCTGCAAATGTGCGTATAACGGACTATATTCTGGAATATCTTCCAGATGGACGGATGGTCCAATCGATGATTCTTCTCTGAGAGATATCCTCTCATTGACTAAACTTCTTCTTCCCATTTGTATAACTGGGGAGTTTGATGAGGATCCGTATGACGATCCCGAAGGCGATAACCTTCCTTTGGACTGTGGGGATGATCTTCCCCAACCTCTACCTCTTCCCCTACCCCAGGGGGGTTCCATCCTGTAAATATTCACGAGATAAGAAATCTGGCAGAGAATTATCAATTCCCTTTTTATATTGTATTTCAAAATCAAAAGGGGCTAATTGAGCCTGCCATCTTGCAAATATCATTTTCGAGGCATCATGTTTAAAATCTTTGTTAAACATATATTTAACAGATTGTGCGTTAGTTTTTATCAAAAACTTTTGATTGTATAAATCGTCCTGAAATTTTAAAACACATTTTACTATGGTTAACATTTCATGTGCCACAGTAGCATATTTTCTCTGGGCTTCAGACCATTTACCAGAGTAAAATCTAATCATATATTCATGTTTATAGTTGGGATTAATTTGTTTTAAAATCCCTCCATAACCAATGTTAGACGCATCAGTCTCTATAATTTTTTGCCATGCAGGATTAGCAAGGGTTAAGCAAGGTAAAGATTTAACACGTTGCTTAATATTTTTTACTAAAGTAGTGTGACTATCAGTCCAAGGGTTTTTATAATTCTTTTTTAGCCTATCATATAAGGGGGCTAAATCACGTGACAGATCTTTATAAAAAGGTGAAATATAATTTAAACTTCCCAAAAATCTTTGTAACTGAGTTCTATCAGTAATAATATCGGGAAATTTAGAGGCAGAATCAATCGATCGTTGAATAGGAGTAATCTTTCCTTGACTAATATAATGTCCTAGGAATCGAATATTAGTTTGAAATAAACTCATTTTTTGTTTTGAGATTACCAAACCATTTTGTATAACAATTCTTTTAAAAATATCTAAATGCTTAATATGCATTTCAAGTGTTTTGGAAAATACCAAAATGTCATCGATATATACAATGACGAAATCTAGATAGGGGTTGAAAATATCATTCATAATTTTTTTGAAATTCTGAAGGGGAATTTTTCAAACCAAAAGGCATAACATTCCATTCATATTGTCCAAATGGAACATTAAAAGCAGTTCTATAAGTATGCTCTTTAAATATTTGAATTTGCCAATAACCAGATTTTAAATCAAATTTTGAAAATATATTGGCATCATATAATCTAGATAATAAATCTCTTTTGTTAGGAATAGGATACCTAACCCATTTTAAATATTTATTCAAGGGCTTATAATTTATGACTAATCTAGGAACACCACGTTCCTTTTCAGCTGCGTTATTAACATAGAAAGCTGTACAAGACCAAGGAGATTTTGAGGGTTTTATCAAACCCTTTGATAGCAAACTATCTATCTCTTTTTTGCAAAATTCTACCAATTCTGCATTCATTTGACAAGATCGAGATTTAGTAGGAATATCATCCTCAGTGAAATTGTCTTCATAAGGAAGAGTGACAATATGCTTTTTTCGATTCCAAAAAGCACTAGGATGCTCAGCACAAATATCAATAGCAATCTGCTCGGAAATCAATTTGATTTTTTCCTGTACTTTAGTAGAATTTAAAGTATCAAATATATTCATACTAAATAATTCCAATTGCAAAGAATCAACATGTTTTTGCTTCATATCAATTAAAGCATTAATATCTCTAGTTACCGGATCTGTAATAAAAGTATAACTAATTTCTTTATCCTTATAAGTAGCAGTAAAACCTTTTGAGTCTATGCTAGTAAAAGGATAAACAGCGTTAATAAACGGTGTTCCAAGTATAATTGGAGGGTATAACTGATTTTTTACCAAGAAAAAGAAGTGAGGAATACATACTTTATTCTGACAAATACCCGTATTAGGAAGTTTATACTTTATATCTAAAGCATGTCCGGATGCAGATCTAACCATATGAGTAGTTTTTTGAAAATATTTCGTAGGTACTAAACCTTCTTGAATGCAGCTAACATCTGCTCCACTATCAATCATGGCAATGTTTGTAATTGAAAAACTATTATCAATGAGAATAGTACATTTAATATACCATTTATGAGCAGTAATAATTTGCATCATTCCTAGAAACATATCATGTTTAGGATTAAAACTAATAGGTTTTTCTTCAATATCATTTTTAAAAATACCTTTGTTTTTATCATTAGATTCTTCAGCTGGAGAATTGGTTTTCTCAATCTGAGTAATCCTATGATCACAAATCATTTGATTTTGTTTAAGAGATTTAATCTCTCGTTTCAAGTTTTCAACTTCAATTTTTAAATCATCGAAAGAAGAATCTCTTGCTGGAGTTGCATTTTTGTTCAACAAACGGTTATTAACCTCTAGTAAAGAATAAGGTGGAGAATATTCAAATTCTTTTTCAAAAGGTTTTGAAGAACTAGAACTTGAATTAGAACTTGAACTAGCAGCCAAATTAATAATTTTTTCACGAAGTTTTTCATCAGTAACTTCTTTCAAAAGTTCTATCACATTATCAGATGTAATAGTTTTCATGTTTAGATCTTCAAATTGTGATTGTAATTTATAAAATTCATCATCACAAGTACATGTATCATCTTTACAAGTTGTACAAGTATTATCAATATTTTTATCACTATCAGATAAATCAAGCAAGTCAATTTCAGCTTCGGAATCTGATTCAGAATAATAATCGGATTCTGATCCAGAAGTGTATAACAAACCACCATTAACAGGATCAAGTGACGGGCGGTAATCCGCCATGCCTTCTCAATTAAATTAAAACAGAAATCACCGTTTGACCGGGAACTGGACTTGTTTCACACCTCACATCTGGCTTTTATATGCCTGGAAGGTTTCCACCAGTTAAAGATTTCTATTTTAACATATTTGAGAATTCTTAATCTAGCTAATTCAGTACCCTTATAATTAAAGATTGGCGGTAATCCGCACAATCAGTAAGGATAAGAATTGAAATATACTTGAATTTTATATATAATTTAATGACTGTATGGAAGGTTAAAAACCTTTACTCAAGCAAGGGGTCTGTCATAATATAATACATACTTTTATTGAGCCCATGTGTCTAGCAGTTCTAACCGTGAAAGAAGATGCCCTTTTAACTCTTTTATCGGGCTGAGGTTCACGGCTGGCTAGACGGAGCCACTAAGGCAAAGCCAATAAGAGCAGTGTTATATCAGACTGTACCAGAGTTTCTACACGGAGCTGCTGATCTTACACTGGTTCCATCTGCTGCTATCGCAAAGGATCATGAAGCTTATAAGGTAACAAAAGGTAATAGGCATAAACTTCAATTATTCAATTGCTCTCCAATAATGATTTTATTAATTAGTGATAGGAGAAAGAAAAGAAAACCTCCATCTTATCTGTTCTGTCAAAGCAGTTTTTTGCTGGATTCAGATATTTTTACCCATTAAAGCGTTCAGCTTTTAACAAGTTGATCATTCTTTTTGCCTTTTTTGTTCATTCTCAGCTAACAGAATACGTTTGTGGAATTTAAGCTATATTCGATAAGCTATAAATACATCTTATATACTACGATTGTAATAATAAGTCTGCATTCTAGGTTTATCAGCATATCTGCTATCTGCAAACTTACTATTCTTTTTGGGGTAACTTCTGAGTTTATTAAACTCTGACAAAATATCCTTTTTATAGTCAAAAGTAGAATCTAATTTATCAACAAAATCATTTGATAAATCAATGGGTTTGATATTCAAACCGGATAACTTTTTATCAAGAAGTTCTTCTAAGTCACCAAAAGATTTAAATTTAAAATCCTAAATATCAGGGGGTCTTCGAATATGAGTGAGAACAATTTGAGGTTCTGATTTGTTTCTTGAAGAAGAGGTAATATCAGTCAAAGTCTTTTTAGTACTCATATCCTTAATCAAGACTGTTAAATCATCAAGTTTTTTATTAAGAAAACTAATGTTTTCACCCCAAAACTTTAACATATAAACTCAAATAATTATTTTGAGAAATTAGTTTATTAATTTCTGTGATGCTAACTGCAGCAACATCTTCATCAATAAATTTTTGAAATGCAGTAAAAGTAATACATGTATTATTAGGTAAAATAAAAGGCGCTTGAGGGGGGTAAATGGCTTTAGTAATATTGTCATTCCTGTCTTTATAAGATCTTTCCAAAACTTTTATAAAAAGTGGTAAATAGGTGGTTATAAACCAAGGAACAAAATACATAATTTGATTATGTAAAGCACAAGTTTCATAAAACTCTTGAGAAATATTGTTTAAATCCTCCTTACTATAAGTATCAAAAAACCAAGTTTTAAACTGGTTCCATTTATCAGTGAAAAATTCTTTTTGAATATAACCTCTAGCTTGTGACCCTGGACTAAAATCAATTTGGTATGAAATCATTAAGTATCATTGGGGTCAAAATCCATCTCGGACGCAGAAGGAATATCTTTATCAGAAATATTATCATTATCCTGAACAATATTTGTCTTGGGGTTAATCTTAACCCTTTCAATTGGCTTATCACCTACTTTAGTAGAAATTGTGTGTAAAGATGCAGCACGATTTCTAGTTGGTCCATAGACTGGTTCAACAGGAGAAATTGTTTTAAGGAATAAGCCATCTTAATTAATCAAGCAATACAAAGTAAATAAACAAACAAAACTATAATATTAAAACTTAAGAGTTGGAACGAGTTTACCAAATTAATGAATAAGTTGTTGAAAATTAATTATCGTTGAAGACTTGAAGACTTCAATTCACCAACTTTACAATTTTTTACAAATTGTAACAATAAAGTAAGTAATTATAGAAGAAAATTAGAGAGAGATTGATGATTTTGTGAGAAAAATGAAAGAATGATGGGTATTTATAGTTGAAAATAGGGAAAAAGTGTAATTATAAAAAGTTTGGGGTTAAAACAAAGTTGGGGAGGTTAAATGACTATTTTGTAAATAGCTAACGACTATTTGGTAGAGTAAACAGCTACTTTTGACAGCCCAACGGCTATATTTTATTTTATTTTTTTAAAAAAAAAAATTTCTTTTTTTTTAAAAAAATAGCCGTTGGGACCGTTTGGCCCGCTAAGGGACCGGGCTGGTCCCGGGCTAAACGGTCCCGGGCCTGGCGAGCACAAATCATAGGACCGGCCCACGAGACTGGCCCAGGCCTGCTAAAACCGGGCCAAAACGGTCCTGGTCCGTTTAGCCCGTTTGGCCCGGGGTCCGGGACCGGCCCACTTGCCACCCTTAGCTATAGCCCATGCCTTCCTAGTAGGCAGTGCCCCCAGACCGGGATTGCCTAAAATCGTTCTAGGCTATCAAATACGACCTATGGAGCCATAATCACCACCCCGCCATGACCGTTCCTCGTGTTTTGCATTTAACGGCCAAAAAACTAGAATTTCGCCCGATTCCCATATTTTCGTGTGCTATAGCCTACGCCTTCCGAGTGGGCCAGGCCCCCTGACTCATATCGCCTAAAAATTTTCAGTCCATCAAATACGACCTAGGGAACCATAGTCACCGCCCCGCCATGAACGTTCCTCATATTTTTTATTTTTCGGCCAAAAAACTAGAATTCCGCCCGATTTCCATATTTTCGTGTGCTGTAGCCCACGTCTTCCAAGTGGTCCTGGGACCCCCAGACCCCGATCGCCTGAAATTTTTCTGGGCCATCAAATACGACCTAAGGAAACAGAGTCACCGCCCTGCCATGATCTTTCCTCATTTTGTATGTTTTTCAGCCAAAAAACTAGAATTATGCCAGATTCCCATATTTTCGTGTGCTATAGCCCATGCCTTCCGAGTGGTCCCGGGCCCCCCGAAACCCGATCTCCTAAAATTTTTCAAGCCATCAAATATGACCTAAGGAACCATAGTCACCACCCCGCCATGATCGTTCCTCATTTTTTGCGTTTTTCTGCCAACAAACTAAAATTCTGCCTAATTCCCATATTTTCGTGTGCGCCCACGCATTCCAAGTGGGTCGGGCCCCCACGGAGTGTGATTGTCTAAATTTTTTTCAGGCCATCAAATACGACCTAAGGAACCATAGTCATCGCCTCGCCATGATCGTTCCTCATTTTTTATGTTTTTCGGCCAAAACACTAGAATTGCGCTTGATTCTCATATTTTCGTGTGCTATAGCCCACGCCTTCCGAGTGGGCCGGGCCCCCCTGACTCGGATCGCCTAAATTTTTTTCAGGAAATCAAATTCGACCTAAGGAACCATAGTCACCGCACTGCCATGATCCTTCCTAAGTTTTTGCATTTTTCGGCCAAAAAACTAGAATTCCGCCCGATTCCCATATTTTCGTGTGCTATAGCCCACGCATTCCGAGTAGGTCGGGCTCCCTTGACCGTTCCTTATTTTTACAGGCCATCAAATATGACCTAAAGAACCATAGTCACCGCCTCTCCATGACCGTTCCTTGTTTGTTTTGCATTTTACGGCCAAAAACCTAGAATTCCGCCCAATTCCCATATGTTTGTGTGCTATAGCCCATGCCTTCCTAGTGGGCAGTGCCCCCGGACCGGGATCGCCTAAAATTGTTCCAGGCCATCAAATACGACCTATGGAACCATAAACACCACCCCTCCATGACCATTCCTCGTTTTTTGCATTTTACGGCCAAAAAACTAGAATTCCGTCCGATTCCTATATTTTCGTCTGCTATAGCCCATGCCTTCCGAGTGGGCCGGGCCCCCTGACTCGTATCGCCTAAAAAAATTTTGGGCCATCAAATACGACCTAGGGAACCATAGTCACTGCCTCGCCATGATAGTTCCTCATTTGTTTCATTTTTCGGCCAAAAAACTAGAATTTCGCCCGATTCCCATATTTTCATGTCCTATAGCCCACGTGTTCCAAGTGGTCCCGAGACCCCCGGACCCCGATCGCCTAAAATTTTTTTAGGCCATCAAATATGACCTAAGGAACCATAGTCACCGCCCCACCATGATCGTTCCTCATTTTTTGCATTTTTCGGCCAACAAACTAAAATTCCGCCCGAATCCCATATTTTCGTGTGCGCCCACGCGTTCCAAGTGGGTCCCCCCCCCGGAGTGTGATCGCCTAAAAATTTTTTGGGCCACCAAATACGGTCTAAGGAACCATAGTCACCGCCCCGCCATGATCATTCCTCATTTTTTACGTTTTTCAGCCAAAACACTAGAATTGCGCCTGATTCTCATATTTTCGTGTGCTATAGCCCACGCCTTATGAGTGGGCCGGCCCCCTGACTCGCATCGCCTAAAAAATTTTCGGGAATTCAAATACGACCTAAGAAACCATAGACACCGCACTGCCATGATCGTTCCTAAGTTTTTGCATTTTTCGGCCAAAAAACTAGAATTCCGCCCGATTCCCATATTTTTGTGTGCTATAGCCCACGCATTCCGAGTGGGCCGGGCCCCCTGACCATTCCTTGTTTTTCCAGGCCATCAAATACGACCTAAAGAACCATAGTCACCGCCTCTCCATGACCGTTGCTTGTTTGTTTTGCATTTTACGGAAAAAAACTTAGAATTTCGCCCGATTCCCATATGTTCGTGTGCTATAGCCCATGCCTTCCTAGTGGGCAGTGCCCCAGGACCGGGATCGCCTAAAATTGTTCCAGTCCATCAAATACAACCTATGGAACCATAAAAACTACCCCATCATGAACGTTCCTCATTTTTTGCATTTTACGGCCAAAAAACTAGAATTCCGCCCGATTCTCATATTTTCGTGTGCTATAGCCCATGCCTTCCGAGTGGGCCGGGCCCCCTGACTCGTATCGCCTAAAAAAATTTTGGGCCATCAAATACGACCTAGGGAACCATAGTCACTGCCCCGCCATGATCATTCCTCATTTTTTTCATTTTTCGGCCAAAAAACTAGAATTCCGCCCGATTCTCATATTTTCGTGTCCTATAGCCCACGTGTTCCAAGTGGTCCCGAGACCCCCTGATCCCGATCGCCTAAAATTTTTCGGGACCATCAAATAAGACCTAAGGAACCATAGTCACTGCCCTACCATGATCTTTTCTCATTTTGTATATTTTTCGTGTGCTATAGCCCACGCCTTCCGAGTGGTCCCGGGCCCCCGGACCTCTATCAGCTAAAAATTTCCGGTCCATCCAATATGACCTAAGGAACCATAGTCACCGCCCCGCCATGATCATTCCTCATTTTTTGCGTTTTTCGGCCAAAAATCTAGAATTCTGCACGATTCAAATATTTTCGTGTGCGCCCATGCCTTCCGAGTAGGCCGGGCTCCCTGGACTGGGATCACCTAAAAATTTTCCGGACTCTCAAATACGACCTAAGAAACCATAGTATCCACCCCGCCATGATCGTTTCTCATTTTTTACATTTTTCGGCCAAACAACTAGAATTCCGCCCGATTTCCATATTTTCGTGTGCTATAGCCCACGACTTCCGAGTGGGCTGGGCCCCCTGACTCGGATTGCCTAAAAATTTTTGGGGCCATCAAATATGACCTAGGGAATCATAGTCACCGCCCCACCATGATCGTTCCTCATTTTTTTCATTTTTCGGCCAAAAATCTAGAATTCCGCCCGATTACAATATTTTTTTATGCTATAGCCCACGCCTTCCAAGTGATCCCGGGACCCCCGAACCCCGATAGCCTAAAATTTTTCAAGACATCAAATACGACCTAAGGAACCATAGTCACCGCCCCGCCATGATCAGTCCTCATTTTTTGTATTTTTAGGCCAAAACACAAGAATTCGGCCTGATTCCCATATTTTCATGTGCTATAGCCCACGCCTTCCAAGTGGTCCCCGGACTCCCGGACCCTGATCGCCTAAAAATTTTCCGGGCCATAAATTATGACCTAAGGAACCATAGTCACTGCCACGCCATTATCATTCCTCATTTTTTGCATTTTACGGCCAAAAAACTAAAATTTCGCCCAATTCCCATATTTTCGTGTGCTATAGCCCATGCCTTCCAAGTGGTCCCGGGACTCCTGGACCCCAATCACCTAAAACATTTCCGGGCCATCAAATACGACTTAAGGAACCATAGTCACCGCCCCGCCATGATCGTTCCTCATTTTTTGCATTTTACGGCCAAAAAACTAGTATTCCTCCCGATTCCCATATTTTTGTGTTCTATAGCCCACGCCTTCCAAGTGGGCCGTCCCGCCGGACTCGGATCGCCTAAAATTTTTTCGGGCCATCAAATATGACCTAAAGAACCATTGTCACCGCCCCGCCATGACCGTTCCTTATTTTCTTGCGTTTTACGGTCAAAAATCTAAAATTCTGCCCGATTCCCATATTTTCGTGTGCTATAGCCCATGCCTTCCAAGTGGTCCCGGGACCCCCGGACTCCGATGGCCTAAAATTTTTTCAGATCATTAAATACTACCTAAGGAACCATAGTCACCGCCCCGCCATGATCGATCCTCATTTTTTGGGTTTTTCGGCAAAAAATCTAGAATTTCGCCCGATTCCCATATTTTCATGTGCAATAGACCACGCCTTCCGAGTGGTCCCGGGGCCCCCGAACCCCGATAGTCTAAAATTTTTCCAATCCATCAAAAACGACCTAAGGAACCATAGTCACCACCCCGCCATGATCGTTCCTCATGTTTTGCATTTTTCGGCAAAAAAACTAGAATTCCGCCTGATTCCCATATTTTCGTGTGCTATAGCCCACGCCTTCCAAGTGGTCCCGGGACTCCCGCACCCCGATCGCCTAAAAATTTTCTGGGCCATCAAATACGATCTAAGGAACCATAGTCACCGCCCAGCCATGATCGTTCCTCATTTTTTGCATTTTACGGTAAAAAAAACTAGAATTCCGCCTGATTCCCATATTTTCGTGTGCTATAGCCCATGTCTTCCAAGTGGGTCATGCCCCCCGAACTAGGATTGCCTAAAAATTTTCCGGGCCATCACATACGACCTAAAAAACCATAGTCACCGCCCTGCCATGACCGTTCCTCATTTATTTTGCGTTTTACGGCCAAAAACCTAGAATTCTGCCCGATTCCCATATTTTTGTGTGCTATAGCCCACGCCTTCCAAATGGTCCCGGGACCCCAGACCCCGATCGCCTAAAAATTTTCTGAGCCATCAAATACAACCTTAGGAACGATAGTCACCGTCCCACCATGATTGTTCCTCATTTTTTGCATTTTACGGCCAAAAGACTAGAATTTCGCCCGATTCCCATATTTTCATGCGCTATAGCCCATGCCTTCCAAGTGTTCCCAGGACCCACGAACCCCGATCTCCTATAATTTTTTTGGGCCATCAAATACGACCTAAGGAACAACAGTCACCGCCCCGCCATGATCGTTCCTCATTTTTTGCATTTTTCGGCCAAAAACTAGAATTCCGCACGATTCCCATATTTTCGTGTCTTATATCCCACGTCTTCCGAGTGGTCCCGGGCCCCCGGACCCCGACCGCCTAAAATTTTTATGGGCTATCAAATATGACCTAAGGAACCATAGTCACCACCTCGCCATGATCGTTCCTCATTTTTTTGCGTTTTTCGGCCAAAAAACTAGAATTCCGCGCGATTCCTTCCACTCCTTCCGAGTGGGCCTGGCCCCCCGAACTCGGATCGCCTCAAAATTTTTTTGGGCCATCAGATACGACCTAAGAAAAAATAGCCACTGCCCCGCCATGATCGTTCCTCATTTTTTGAATTTTACGGCCAAAATAATTAGAATTTCGCCCGATTCCCATTTTTCGTGTGCTATAGCCCACGTCTTGCGAGTGGGCCAGGCCTCCCGGACACGGATCGCCTAAAATTTTTCCGTACTATCAAATACGACCTAAGGAACCATAGTCACCGCCCCACCATGATTGTTCCTCATTTCTTGCATTTTTCGGCCAAAAAACTAGAATTCCGCCCGATTCCCATATTTTCGTGTGCTATAGCCCATGCCTTCCAACTGGTACTGGAACCCCCGAACCGCGATCGCCTAAAATTTTTCTGGGACATCAAATACGACCTAAGGAACTATAGTCACCGCCCTGCCATGATCATTCCTCATTTTTTGGCATTTTTCGGCCAAAAAACTAGAATTCCGCCCGATTCCCATATTTTCGTGTGCTATAGCCCATGCCTTCCAAGTGGTCCCGGAACCCCCGGACTCGGATTGCCTAAAATTTTACGTGCCATTAAATATGATTTAAGGAACCATAGTCACCGCCCCGCCAATAAATATGATTTAAGGAACCATAGTCGGCCAAAAAACTAGTATTCTGTCGATTCCCATATTTTCGTGTGCTAGCCCACTCCTTCCCAATGGGTAGGGTCCCACGGAGCCGGATCGCCTAAAAGTTTTTCAGGCCATCCAATATGACCTAAGGAACCATAGTCACCACCCCGCCATGACCATTCTTTATTTTTTTCTTTTTACGGCCAAAGAACTAGAATTCCGCCCGATTCCCATATTTTCGTGTGCAATAGCCCACGCCTTCTGAGTGGGCCGGGCCCCCGGACTCGGATTGCCTAAAATTTTTGCGGGGCATCCAATACGACCTAAGGAACCATAGTCACCGCCCTTCCATGATCGTTCCTCATTTTTTGCGTTTTGCGGCAAAAAAATAGAATTCTGCCCGTTTCCCATATTTTTGTGTGCTATAGCCCACACCTTCCAAGTGGTCCCGGGACTCCCGGACCCCGATCGCCTAAAATTTTTCCGGGCCATCAAATACGACCAAAGGAACCATAGTCACTGCCCCTCCATGATCGTTCCTCATTTTTCGCATTTTACTGCCAAAAAACTAGAATTTCGCCCGATCCCCATATTTTCATATGTTATAGCCCACGCCTTCCAAGTGGGTCGTGCACCCCGGACTAGGATCGCCTAAAAATTTTCCGGGCCATCAAATACAACCTAAAGAACCATAGTCACCGCCCTGCCATGACCGTTCCTCATTGTTTTGCGTTTTACGGCCAAACACCTAGAATTCCGCCCGATTCCCATATTTGCGTGTGCTATAGCCCACGCCTTCCAAGTGGTCCCGGGACCCCCAGACTCCGATCGCCTAAAATTTTTCCAGGCCATCAAATACGACCTAAGGAACCATAGTCACCGCCCTGCCATGATCATTTCTCACTCTTTGCATTTTACGGCAAAAAAATAGAATTCTACCTGATTCCCATATTTTCGTGTGCAATAGCCCACACCTTACGAGTTGGCCGGGGCCCCCAGACTCGGATCGCCTAAAATTATTTCGGGCCATCAAATACGACCTAAGGAACCATATTCACCGCCCCGCCATGATCTTTCCTCATTCTTTTGCATTTTTCGGCGCAAAAACTAGAATTCTGCCCGATTCCCATATTTTCGTGTGCTATAGCCCACGCCTTCCGAGTGGTCCCGGGCCCCCCGGACCCCGATCGCCTAAAATTTTTTCGGGTCCGTCAAATACAACCTAAGGGAACCATAGTCACTGCCCTGCCATGATCGTTCCTCATATTTTGCATTTTACAGCCAAAAACCTAGAATTCCGCCCGATTCCCATATTTTCGTGTGCTATAGCCCACGCTTTCCAAGTGGCCACGGAACCCCCGGACTCGGATCGCCTAAAATTTTTGCGTGGCATCAAATATGACCTAAGGAACCATAGTCACCTCCCCTCCATGATCGTTCCTCACTTTTTGCGTGTTTCGGCCAAAAAACTAGAATTCCGCCCGATTCCCAGATTTTCGTGTGCTATAGCCCACGCCTTCAAAGTGGTCTCAGGACCCCCGGACCCCGATCGCCTAAAATTTTTCCAGGCCATCAAATACGACCTAAGGAACCATAGTCACCGCCCCGCCATGATCATTCCTCATTTTTTGCATTTTTCGGCCAAAAAACTAGAATTCCGCCCGATTACCATATTTTCGTGTGCTATAGAGTGGGAAGGGCCCCCCGGACTGGGAAACGCCTAAAAATTTTCTAGGCCATCAACTATGACCTAAAGAAACATAGTCACCGCCCCGCATAATTGTTCCTCATTTTTTGCATTTTTCGGCCTAAAAAGTAGAATTCCGCTAGATTCTCATATTTTCATGTGCAAGAGCCCACGCCTTCCAAGTGGTCCCGGGATGCCCGAACCCCGATCTCCTAAAACTTTTCTGGGATATCAAATACGACCTAAAGAACCATAGTTACCGCCCCGCCATGATCGTTCCTCATTTTTTTGTGTTTTTCAGCCAAAAAACTAGAATTCCGCATGATTCCCATATTTCGTGTGCTATAGCCCAGGCCTTCCTAATGGGTAGGGCCCCACGGAGCCGGATCGCAAAAAAAATTTTCCGAGCCATCAAATACGACCTAAGGAACCGTAGTCACCACCCCGTCATGACTATTCCTCATTTTTTGCATTTTACGTCCAAAAAACTAGAATTCCGCCCGATTACCATATTTTCGTGTGCTATAGAATAGGCCGGGCCCCCCAAACTAGGAACGACTAAAAAATTTTCGGGCCATCAAATACAACCTAAAGAACCATTGTCACCGCCCCGCCATAATCGTTCCTCATTTGTTGCCTTTTTCGGCCTAAAAACTAGAATTCCTCCTGATTCCCATATTTTCGTGTGCTAGAGCCCACACCTTCCAAGTGGTCCCGGGACCCCCGAACCCCGATCTCCTAAAAAATTTTTGGGACATCAAATACGACCTAAGGAACCATAGTCACCGCCCTGCCATGATTGTTCGTCATATTTTTTGTTTTTCGGCCAAAAATTAGAATTCTACGCGATTCCCATATTTTCGTGTGCTATAGGCCACGCCTTCCCAATGGGTAAGGCCCCACGGAGCCGGATTGCCTAAAAAATTTTCGGGCCATCAAATACGACCTAAAGAACCATAGTCACCACCTCGCCATGATGTTCCACACTTATTGCATTTTTCGGCCAAAAAACTAGAATTTCGCCCGATTCCCATATTTTCTTGTGCTATAGCCCACGCCTTCCAAGTGGTCCCGGAATCCCCGAACCTCGATCTCCTAATATTTTTCCGGGACATCAAATAAGACCTAAGAAACCATAGTCACCGCCCCTCCATGATCGTTCCTCATTTTTTGTGTTTTTCAGCCAAAAAACTAGAATTTCGCGCGATTCCCATACTTTTGTGTGCTATAGCCCACACCTTCCGAGAGGTACCGGGACACCCGGACCCTGATCGCCTAAAGTATTTCCGGGTCATCAAATACAACCTAAGGAACCACAGTCAACGCCCTGCCATTACCGTTCCTCGTTGTTTTGCGTTTTACAGCTTAAAACCAAGAATTCCGCCCGATTCCCATATTTTCGTGTGTTATAGCCCACGCCTTCCAAGTGGTCCCGGGACCCCCGGACCCCGATCGCCTAAAATATTTCCGGGCCATCAAATACGACCTAAGGAACCATAGTCACCACACCGCCATGATCGTTCCTCATATTTTGCATTTTTCGGCCAAAAAACTATAATTCCGTTCCCATATTTTCGTGTGCTATAGCCCACGCCTTCCGATGGGCTGGGCCCCTCGGACACGGATCACCTAAATTTTTTTCAGGCCATCAAATAAGACCTAAGGAACCATATTCACCTCCCCGCCATGATCGTTCCTCATTTTTTGCATTTTTCGGTCAAAAAACTAGAATTGCGCTTGATTCCCGTATTTTCGTGTGCTATAGCCCACGCCTTCCGAGTGGGTCGGGCCCCCCTTACTCGGATAGCCTAATTTTTTTAGGGAAATAGGGAAATCAAATACGACCTAAGGAACCATAGTCACCGCACTGCCATGATCGTTCCTAAGTTTTTGCATTTTTCGACCAAAAAACTAGAATTCCGCCCTATTCCCATATTTTCGTGTTCTATAGCCCACGCATTCCGAGTAGGCCGGGCCCCCTTGACCGTTCCTTGTTTTTCCAGGCCATCAAATATGACATAAAGAACCATAGTCACCACTTCGCCATGACCGTTCCTTGTTTGTTTTGCATTTTACGGCCAAAAACCTAGAATTCCGCCGGATTCCCATATGTTCGTGTGCTATAGCCCGTGCCTTCCTATTGGGCAGTGCCCGCGGACCGGGATCGCCTAAAACTGTTCCAGGCCATCAAATACGACCAATGGAACCATAAACACCACCCCGCCATGACCGTTCCTCATTTTTTGCATTTTACGGCCAAAAAACTAGAATTCCGCCCGATTCCCTTATTTTCATGTGCTATAGCCCATGCCTTCCGAGTGGGCCGGGCCCCCTGACTCGTATCGCCTAAAAAGTTTTTGGGCCATCAAATACTACCTAGGGAACCATAGTCACTGCCCCGCCATGATCGTTCCTCATTTTTTTCATTTTTCGGCCAAAAAACTATAATTTCGCCCGATTTTCATATTTTCGTGTCTTATGGCCCACATCCTTCAAGTGGTCCCGGGACCCCCGGATCCCGATCGCCTAAAATTTTTCTGGGCCATAAAATATGACCTAAAGAACCATAGTCACCGCCCCGCCATGATCGTACCTCATTTTTTGCGTTTTTCGGCCAAATAACTAGAATTCCGCTCGATTCCCATATTTTTGTGTGTTATAGCCCACGCCTTCCGAGTGGTCCCGGGACCTCCTGACCCCTATCGCCTAAAATTTTTCCGGACTATCAAATACGACCTAAGGAACCATAGTATCCGCCCCGCCATGATCGTTCCTCATTTTTTGCGTTTTTCGGCCAAACAACTAGAATTGCGCCTGATTCTCATATTTTTGAGTGCTATAGCCCACGCCTTCCGAGTGGGCCGGGCCCCCTGACTCGGATTGCCTAAATTTTTTTTCGGGAATTCAAATACGACCTAAGAAACCATAGTCACCGCACTGCCATGATCGTTCCTAAGTTTTTGCATTTTTCGTCCAAAAAATTAGAATTTCGCCCGATTCCCATATTTTTGTGTGCTATAGCCCACGCATTCCGAGTTGGCCGGGCACCCTTGACCGTTCTTTATTTTTCCAGGCCATCAAATATGACGTAAAGAACCATAGTCACCGCCTCGCCATGACCGGTCCTTGTTTGTTTTGCATTTTACGGCCAAAAACCTAGAATTCCGCTCGATTCCCATATGTTCTTGTGCTATAGCCCATGCCTTCCTAGTGGGCAGTGCCCCAGGACCGGGATCGCCTAAAATTGTTCCAGGCCATCAAATACGACCTATGGAACCATAAACACCACCCCGCCATGGCCGTTCCTCGTTTTTTGCGTTTTACGGCCAACAAACTAGAATTCCGCCTGATTCCCATATTTTCGTGTGCTATAGCCCATGCCTTCCGAGTGGGACGGGACCCCTGACTCGTATCGCCTAAAAATTTTTCGGTCCCTCAAATACGACCTAGGGAACCATAGTCACTGCCCCTCCATGAACGTTCCTCATTTTTTTCATTTTTTGGCCAAAAAACTAGAATTCCGCCCGATTCCCATATTTTCGTGTCCTATAGCCCACGTGTTCCAAGTGGTCCCGGGACCCCCGGATCCCGATCGCCTAAAATTTTTCCGGGCCACCAAATATGACCTAAGGAACCATAGTCACCGCCTTGCCATGATCTTTCCTCATTTTGTACGTTTTTCGGCGAAAAAACTAGAATTATGCCCGATTCCCTATTTTCGTGTGCTATAGCCTACGCCTTCCGAGTGGTCCCGTGCCCCCCGGTCCTCCATCGGCCAAAAATTTTTGGTCCATCCAATACGACCTAAGGAATCATAGTCATCGCCCCGCCATGATCGTTCCGCATTTTTTGCGTTTTTCGGCAAAAAATCTCTAATTCCGCCCGATTCCCATATTTTCGTGTGTGCCCATGCCTCCCGAGTGGGCCGGGCTCCCCAGACTGGGATCACCTAAAAAAACTTCGGGCCTTTAAACACCCCCCCCCCCCCCCCCGCTATGATCGTTTCTCATCAAATAAGACCTAAAGAACCATAGTCACCACCCCGCCATGATGTTCCACACTTATTCCATTTTTCGGCCAAAAAACTAGAATTTCGCCCGATTCCCATATTTTCTTGTGCTATAGCCCACGCCTTCCAAGTGGCCCCGGAACCCCCGAACCTCGATCTCCTAATATTTTTCCGGGACATCAAATAAGACCTAAGAAACCTTAGTCACCGCCCCTCCATGATCATTCCTCATTTTTTGTGTTTTTCGGCCAAAAAACTAGAATTCCGCGCGATTCCCATATTTTCGTGTGCTATAGCCCACACCTTCCGAGAGGTACCGGGTCACCCGGACCCTGATCGCCTAAAATATTTTCGGGTCATCAAATACAACCTAAGGAACCACAGTCAACGCCCTGCCATTACCGTTCCTCGTTGTTTTGCGTTTTACGGCCAAAAAACTAGAATTCCGCCCGATTCCCATATTTTCATGTGCTATAGCCCATGCCTTCCGAGTGGGCCGGGCCCCCTGACTCGTATCGCCTAAAAAGTTTTTGGGCCATCAAATACTACCTAGGGAACCATATTCACTGCCCCGCCATGATCGTTCCTCCTTTTTTTCATTTTTCGGCCAAAAAATTAGAATTCCGCCCGATTTTTATATTTTCGTGTCCTATGGCCCACGTCCTTCAAGTGGTCCCGGGACCCCCGGATCCCGATCGCCTAAAATTTTTCTGGGCCATCAAATATGACCTAAAGAACCATAGTCACCGCCCTGCCATGATCGTTCCTAAGTTTTTGCGTTTTTCGGCCAAAATAAACTAAAATTCCGCCCGATTCCCATATTTTCATGTGCTATCGCCCATGCCTTCCAAGAGGTCCCGGGACCCAAGAACCCCGATCTCCTAAATTTTTTTCGGGCCATCAAATACGACCTAAGGAACCATAGTCACCGCCCCGCCATGATCGTTCCTTATTTTTTATGTTTTTCGGCCAAAACACTAGAATTGCGCCTGATTCTCATATTTTTGTGTGCTATAGCCCACGCCTTCCGAGTGGGCCGGGCCCCCTGACTCGGATTGCCTAAATTTTTTTTCGAGAATTCAAATACGACCTAAGAAACCATAGTCACCGCACTGCCATGATCGTTCCTAAGTTTTTGCATTTTTCGTCCAAAAAATTAGAATTCCGCCCGATTCCCATATTTTTGTGTGCTATAGCCCACGCATTCCGAGTTGGCCGGGCCCCCTTGACCGTTCCTTATTTTTCCAGGCCATCAAATATGACATAAAGAACCATAGTCACCGCCTCGCCATGACCGTTCCTTGTTTGTTTTGCATTTTACGGCCAAAAACCTAGAATTTCGCTCGATTCCCATATGTTCTTGTGCTATAGCCCATGCCTTCCTAGTGGGCAGTGCCCCAGGACCGGGATCGCCTAAAATTGTTCCAGGCCATCAAATACGACCTATGGAACCATAAACACCACCCCGCCATGGCCGTTCCTCGTTTTTTGCGTTTTACGGCCAACAAACTAGAATTCCGCCCGATTCCCATATTTTCGTGTGCTATAGCCCATGCCTTCCGAGTGGGACGGGACCCCTGACTCGTATCGCCTAAAATTTTTTCGGGCCCTCAAATACGACCTAGGGAACCATAGTCACTGCCCCTCCATGAACGTTCCTCATTTTTTTC
This sequence comes from Nicotiana tabacum, assembly GCF_000715075.1. Taxonomy (NCBI): domain Eukaryota; kingdom Viridiplantae; phylum Streptophyta; class Magnoliopsida; order Solanales; family Solanaceae; genus Nicotiana; species Nicotiana tabacum. The sequence continues at coordinate 87,418,703 of NC_134096.1, read as the reverse complement.
ATTTTTCGGCCAAAAAACTAGAATTCCGCCCGATTCCCATATTTTCGTGTCCTATAGCCCACGTGTTCCAAGTGGTCCCGGGACCCCCGGATCCCGATCGCCTAAAATTTTTCCGGGCCATCAAATATGACCTAAGGAACCATAGTCACCGCCCTGCCATGATCTTTCCTCATTTTGTACGTTTTCGGCGAAAACACTAGAATTATGCCCGATTCCCTATTTTCGTGTGCTATAGCCTACGCCTTCCGAGTGGTCCCGTGCCCCCCGGACCTCCATCGGCCAAAAATTTTTGGTCCATCCAATACGACCTAAGGAATCATAGTCATCGCCTCGCCATGATCGTTCCGCATATTTTGCGTTTTTCGGCAAAAAATCTCTAATTCCGCCCGATTCCCCTATTTTCGTGTGTGCCCATGCCTCCCGAGTGGGCCGGCCCCCCAGACTAGGATCACCTAAAAAAACTTCGGGCCTTGAAACACCCCCCCCCCCCCCCGCTATGATCGTTTCTCATCAAATACGACCTAAAGAACCATAGTCACCACCCCGCCATGATGTTCCACACTTATTTCATTTTTCGGCCAAAAAACTAGAATTTCGCCCGATTCCCATATTTTCTTGTGCTATAGCCCACGCCTTCCAAGTGGTCCCGGAACCCCCGAACCTCGATCTCCTAATATTTTTTTGGGACATCAAATAAGACCTAAGAAACCATAGTCACCGCCCCTCCATGATCATTCCTCATTTTTTGTCTTTTTCGGCCAAAAAACAAGAATTCCGCGCGATTCCCATATTTTCGTGTGGTATAGCCCACACCTTCCGAGAGGTACCGGGTCACCCGGACCCTGATCGCCTAAAATATTTCCGGGTCATCAAATACAACCTAAGGAACCACAGTCAACGCCCTGCCATTACCGTTCCTCGTTGTTTTGCGTTTTACAGCTTAAAACCAAGAATTCCGCCCGATTCTCATATTTTCGTGTGCTATAGCCCATGCCTTCCAAGTGGTCCCGGGACACCCGGACCCTGATCGCCTAAAAATTTTCTGGGTCATAAATTATGACCTAAGGAACCATAGTCACTGCCCCGCCATGATTATTCCTCATTTTTTGCATTTTACGGCCAAAAAACTAATATTTCGCCCGATTCCCATATTTTTGTGTGCCATAGCCCACGCCTTCCAAGTGGTCCCGGGACTCCTGGACTCCGATCGCCTAAAATATTTCTGGGCCATCAAATACGACCTAAGGAACCATAGTCACCATCCCGCCATGATCGTTCCTCATTTTTTGCATTTTACGGCCAAAAAACTAGTATTCCTCCCGATTCCCATATTTTCGTGTTCTATAGCCCACGCCTTCCAAGTGGGCGGTCCCGCCGGACTCGGATCACCTAAAATTTTCCCGGGCCATCAAATACGAACTAAAGAACCATATTCACCGCCCCGCCATGACCGTTCCTTATTTTCTTGCGTTTTTCGGTGAAAAACCTAAAATTCTGCCTGATTCCCATATTTTCGTGTGCTATAGCCCATGCCTTCCAAGTGGTCCCGGGACCCCCGGACTCCGATGGCCTAAAATTTTTTCGGATCATTAAATACTACCTAAGGAACCATAGTCACTGCCCCGCCATGATCGATCCTTATTTTTTGGGTTTTTCGGCAAAAAATCTAGAATTCCGCCAGATTCCCATATTTTCGTGTGCAATAGCCCACACCTTCCGAGTGGGCCGGACCTCCCGGACTCGGATCGCCTAAAAAATTTTCAGGGCATCAAATACGACCTAAGGAACCATAGTTACTGCCCCTCCATGATCATTCATCATTTTTTGTGTTTTTCGGGAAAAAACTAGAAATCCGCCCGTTTCCCATATTTTCGTGAACTATATAGCCCACGCCTTCCAAGTGGTCCCGGGACTCCCGCACCCCGATCGCCTAAAAATTTTCTGGGCCATCAAATGCGATCTAAGGAACCATAGTCACCGCCCCGCCATGATCGTTCCTTATTTTTTGCATTTTACGGCAAAACAAACTAGAATTCTGCCCGATTCCCATATTTTCATGTGCTATAGCCCATGTCTTCCAAGTGGGTCGTGCCCCCTGGACTAGGATCGCCTAAAAATTTTCCAGGCCATCACATATGACCTAAAAAACCATAGTCACCGCCCTGCCATGACCGTTCCTCATTTATTTTGTGTTTTACGGCCAAAAACCTAGAATTTCGCCCGATTCCCATATTTTCGTGTGCTAGCCCACGCCTTCCAAATGGTCCCGGGACCCCCAGACCCCGATCGCCTAAAAATTTTTCGGGCCATCAAATACAACCTAAGGAACGATAGTCACCGCCCCGCCATGATTGTTCCTCATTTTTTGAATTTTACGGCCAAAAGACTAGAATTTCGCCCGATTACCATATTTTCGTGCGCTATAGCCCATGCCTTCCAAATGTTCCCAGGACCCACGAACCCCGATGTCCTAAAATTTTTCAGGGCCATCCAATATGACCTAAGGAACAACAGTCACCGCCCCGCCATGATCGTTCCTCATGTTTTGCATTTTTCGGCCAAAAACTAGAATTCCGCACGATTGCCATATTTTCGTGTGTTATAACTCACGTCTTCCGAGTGGTCCCGGGCCCCCCGGACCCCGATCGCTTAAAATTTTTACGGGCCATCAAATATGACCTAAGGAACCATAGTCACCACCCCTCCATGATCGTTCCTCATTTTTTGCGTTTTTCGGCCAAAAAACTAGAATTCCGCGCGATTCCCCCTCCTTCCAAGTGGGCCTGGCCCCCCGAACACGGATCGCCTAAAATTTTTTTCGGCCATCAGATACGACCTAAGAAACTATTGTCACCGCCCCGCCATGATCGTTCCTCATTTTGTGAATTTTTTGGCCAAAAAATTAGAATTTCGCCCGATTCCCATTTTTCGTGTGCTATAGCCCACGTCTTGCGAGTGGGCCGGGCCTCCCGGACACGGATCGCCTAAAATTTTTTCGTTCCATCAAATACGACCTAAGGAACTATAGTCGCCGCCCCGCCATGATTGTTCCTCATTTCTTGCATTTTTTGGCCAAAAAACTAGAATTCCGCCCGTTTCCCATATTTTCGTGTGCTATAGCGCATGCCTTCCAACTGGTACTGGAACCCCCGAACCCCGATCGCCTAAAATTTTTCTGGGACATCAAATACGACCTAAGGAACCATAGTTACCACCCCGCCATGATCGTTCCTCATTGTTTGCGTTTTTCGGCCAAAAAACTAGTATTCTGCCCGATTCCCATATTTTCGTGTGCTAGCCCACGCCTTCCCAATGGGCAGGGTCCCACGGATCCGGATCGCCTAAAAGTTTTCTGGGCCATCCAATTCAACCTAAGTAACCATAGTCACCACCCCCGCCATGACCATTCTTTGTTTTTTTCTTTTTACGGCCAAAGAATTAGAATTTCGCCCGATTTCCATATTTTCGTGTGCAATAGCCCACGCCTTCCGAGTGGGCCGGGCCCCCCGGACTCGGATCGCCTAAAATTTTTGCGGGGCATCAAATACGACCTAAGGAACCATAGTCACTGCCCCTCCATGATCGATCCTCATTTTTTGCGTTTTGCGGCAAAAAAACTAGAATTCCGACCGTTTCCCATATTTTTGTGTGCTATAGCCCACGCCTTCCAAGTGGTCCCGGGACTCCCGGACCCCGATCGCCTAAAATTTTTCAGGGCTATCAAATACGATCTAAGGAACCATAGTCACCGCCCCGCCATGATCGTTCCTCATTTTTTGCATTTTACGGCCAAAAAAGTAGAGTTCCGCCCGATCCCCATATTTTTGTGTGCTATAGCCCATGCCTTCCAAGTGGGCCGTGCACCCTGGACTAGGATCGCCTAAAAATTTTCCGGGCCATCAAATTCGACCTAATGAACCATAGTCACAGCCCTGCCATGACCGTTCCTCGTTGTTTTGCATTTAACGGCCAAAAACCTAGAATTCCGCCCGATTCCCATATTTTCGTGTGCTATAGCCCACGCCTTCCAAGTGGTCCCGGGACACCCAGACCCCGATCGCCTAAAATTTTTCGGGCCATCAAATATGACCTAAGGAACCATAGTCACCGACCTGCCATGATCGTTTCTCACTTTTTGCATTTTACGGCAAAAAAATAGAATTCTACCCGATTCCCATATTTTCGTGTGCAATAGCCCACGCCTTCCGAGTGGGCCGGGGTCCCCGGACTCGGATCACCTAAAATTATTTTGGGCCATGAAATATGACCTAAGGAACCATAGTCACCGCTCCGCCATGATCGTTCCTCATTCTTTTGCATTTTTCGGCGTAAAAACTAGAATTCTGCCGGATTCCCATATTTTCGTGTGCTATAGCCCACGCCTTCCGCGTGGTCCCGGTCCCCCCAGACCCCGATCGCCTAAAATTTTTTCGGGGCATCAAATATGGCCTAGGGAACCATAGTCACTACCCCTCCATGATCGTTCCTCGTATTTTGCATTTTACAGCCAAAAAACAAACATTCTGCCCGATTCCCATATTTTCGTGTGCTATAGCCCACGCCTTCAAAGTGGCCCCGGAACCCCCGAACTCGAATCGCCTAAAATTTTACGCGCCATTAAATACGACCTAATAAACCATAGTTACCGCCCCGCCATGATCGTTCCTCATTGTTTGCATTTTTCGGCGAAAAAACTAGTATTATGCCCGATTCCCATATTTTCGTGTGCAAGCCCACTCCTTCCCAATGGGTAGGGTCCCATGGAGCCGGATTGCCTAAAAGTTTTCCGGGCCATCAAATATCACCTAAGGAACCATAGTCACCGCCCCGCCATGATCGTTCCTCATTTTTTGGTTTTTACGGCCAAAAATCTAGATTTTCTCCCAATTCCCATATTTTCGTGTGCTATGCCCACACCTTGCGAGTGGCCCGGGCCCCCAGGACTCGGATCGCCTAAAATTTTTGCGTGGCATCAAATACGACCTAAGGAACCATAGTGACTGCCCCTCCATGATCGTTCCTCACTTTTTGCGTGTTTCGGCCAAAAAACTAGAGTTTCGCCCGATTCCCAGATTTTCGTGTGCTATAGCCCACGCCTTCAAAGCGGTCTCAGGACCCTCGGACCCCGATCACCTAAAATTTTTCTGAGCCGTCAAATACGACCTAAGGAACCATAGTCACCGCCCCGCCATGATCATTCCTCATTTTATGCATTTTTCGGCCAAAAAACTAGAATTTCGCCCGATTACCATATTTTCGTGTGTTATAGAGTGGGTCGGGCCCCTCGGACTGGAAACGCCTAAAATTTTTCTAGGCCATCAAATACAACCTAAAGAACCATAGTCACTGCCCTTCCATAATCGTTCCTCGTTGTTTTGCATTTTACGGCCAAAAACCTAGAATTCCGCCTGATTCCCATATTTTCGTGTGCTATAGCCCACGCCTTCCAAGTGGTCCCGGGACCCCCAGACCCCGATCGCCTAAAATTTTTCCGGGCCATCAAATATGACCTAAGGAACCATAGTCACCGCCCTTCCATGATCGTTTCTCACTTTTTGCATTTTACGGCAAAAAAATAGAATTCTACCCGATTCCCATATTTTCGTGTGCAATAGCCCACGCCTTCCGAGTGGGCCGGGGTCCCCGGACTCATATCTCCGAAAATTATTTCGGGCCATGAAATACGACCTAAGGAACCATAGTCACCGCTCCGCCATGATCGTTCCTCATTCTTTTGCATTTTTCGGCGTAAAAACTAGAATTCTGCCCGATTCCCATATTTTCGTATGCTATAGCCCACGCCTTCCGAGTGGTCCCGGTCCCCCCAGAACCCGATCGCCTAAAATTTATCCGGGGCATCAAATATGACCTAGGGAACCATAGTCACTGCCCCTCCATGATCGTTCCTCATATTTTGCATTTTATAGCCAAAAAACAAACATTCTGCCCGATTCCCATATTTTCGTGTGCTATAGCCCACGCCTTCCAAGTGGCCCCGGAACCCCCGGACTCGAATCGCCTAAAATTTTACGCGCCATTAAATACGACCTAATAAACCATAGTCACCGCCCCGCCATGATCGTTCCTCATTGTTTGCATTTTTCGGCGAAAAAACTAGTATTCCGCCCGATTCCCATATTTTCGTGTGCTAGCCCACTCCTTCCCAATGGGTAGGGTCCCATGGAGCCGGATCGCCTAAAAGTTTTCCGGGCCATCAAGTATGACCTAAGGAACCATAGTCACCGCCCCGCCATGATCGTTCCTCATTTTTTGTGTTTTACGGCCAAAAATCTAGATTTTCTCCCGATTCCCATATTTTCGTGTGCTATGCCCACACCTTGCTAGTGGCCCGGGCCCCCAGGACTCGGATCGCCTAAAATTTTTGCGTGGCATCAAATACGACCTAAGGAACCATAGTCACCGCCCCTCCATGATCGTTCCTCACTTTTGCGTGTTTCGGCCAAAAAACTAGAATTCCGCCCGATTCCTAGATTTTCGTGTGCTATAGCCCACGCCTTCAAAGCGGTCTCAGGACCCTCGAACCCCGATCGCCTAAAATTTTTCCGAGCCACCAAATACGACCTAAGGAACCATAGTCACCGCCCCGCCATGATCATTCCTCATTTTTTGCATTTTTCGGCCAAAAAACTAGAATTTCGCCCGATTACCATATTTTCGTGTGTTATAGAGTGGGTCGGGCCCCTCGGACTGGAAACGCCTAAAATTTTTCTAGGCCATCAAATACAACCTAAAGAACCATAGTCACTGCCCTTCCATAATCGTTCCTCGTTGTTTTGCATTTTACGGCCAAAAACCTAGAATTCCGCCCGATTCCCATATTTTCGTGTGCTATAGCCCACGCCTTCCAAGTGGTCCCGGGACCCCCAGACCCCGATCGCCTAAAATTTTTCCGGGCCATCAAATATGACCTAAGGAACCATAGTCACCGCCCTTCCATGATCGTTTCTCACTTTTTGCATTTTACGGCAAAAAAATAGAATTCTACCCGATTCCCATATTTTCGTGTGCAATAGCCCACGCCTTCCGAGTGGGCTGGGGTCCCCGGACTCAGATCTCCGAAAATTATTTTGGGCCATGAAATATGACCTAAGGAACCATAGTCACCGCTCCGCCATGATCGTTCCTCATTCTTTTGCATTTTTCGGCGTAAAAACTAGAATTCTGCCCGATTCCCATATTTTCGTGTGCTATAGCCCAAGCCTTCCGAGTGGTCCCGGTCCCCCCAGACTCCGATCGCCTAAAAAATTTTTTGGGCATCAAATATGACCTAGGGAACCATAGTCACTGCCCCTCCATGATCGTTCCTCATATTTTGCATTTTACAGCCAAAAAACAAACATTCTGCCCGATTCCCATATTTTCATGTGCGATAGCCCACGCCTTCCAAGTGGCCCTGGAACCCCCGGACTCTTATCGCCTAAAGTTTTACGCGCCATTAAATACGACCTAATAAACCATAGTCACCGCCCCGCCATGATCGTTCCTCATTTTTTGGGTTTTACGGCCAAAAATCTAGATTTTCTCCCAATTCCCATATTTTCGTGTGCTATGCCCACACCTTGCGAGTGGCCCGGGCCCCCAGGACTCGGATCGCCTAAAATTTTTGCGTGGCATCAAATACGACCTAAAGAACCATAGTCACCGCCCCTCCATGATCGTTCCTCATATTTTGCATTTTACAGCCAAAAAACAAACATTCTGCCCGATTCCCATATTTTCATGTGCGATAGCCCACGCCTTCCAAGTGGCCCTGGAACCCCCGGACTCTTATCGCCTAAAGTTTTACGCGCCATTAAATACGACCTAATAAACCATAGTCACCGCCCCGCCATGATCGTTCCTCATTTTTTGGGTTTTACGGCCAAAAATCTAGATTTTCTCCCAATTCCCATATTTTCGTGTGCTATGCCCACACCTTGCGAGTGGCCCGGGCCCCCAGGACTCGGATCGCCTAAAATTTTTGCGTGGCATCAAATACGACCTAAGGAACCATAGTCACCGCCCCTCCATGATCGTTCATCACTTTTTGCATGTTTCGGCCAAAAAACTAGAATTCCGCCCGATTCCCAGATTTTCGTGTGCTATAGCCCAGGCCTTCAAAGCGGTCTCAGGACCCTAGGACCCCGATCGCCTAAAATTTTTCCGATCCATCAAATACGACCTAAGGAACCATAGTCACCGCCCCGCCATGATCATTCCTCATTTTTTGCATTTTCGGCCAAAAAACTAGAATTTCGCCCGATTACCATATTTTCGTGTGTTATAGAGTGGGTCGGGCCCCTCGGATTGGAAACGCCTAAAATTTTTCTAGGCCATCAAATACAACCTAAAGAACGATAGTCACTGCCCTGCCATAATCGTTCCTCGTTGTTTTGCATTTTACGGCCAAAAACCTAGAATTCCGCCCGATTCCCATATTTTCGTATGCTATAGCCCACGCCTTCCAAGTGGTCCCGGGACCCCAGACCCCGATCGCCTAAAAATTTTCCGGGCCATCAAATATGACCTAAGGAACCATAGTCACCGCCCTTCCATGACCGTTTCTCACTTTTTGCATTTTACGGCAAAAAATAAAATTCTACCCGATTCCCATATTTTCGTGTGCTATAGCCCACGCCTTCCGAGTGGGCCGGGGTCTCCGTACTCGGATCTCCTAAAATTATTTCGGGCCATGAAATACGACCTAAGGAACCATAGTCACCGCCCCGCCATGATCGTTCCTCATTCTTTTGCATTTTTCGGCGTAAAAACTAGAATTCTGCCTAATTCCCATATTTTCGTGTGCTATAGCCCACGCCTTCCGAGTGGTCTCAGTCCCCACCAGACCCCGATCGCCTAAAATTTTTCCAGGGCATCAAATATGACCTAGGGAACCATAGTCACTGCCCCTCCATGATCGTTCCTCATATTTTGCATTTTACGGCCAAGAAATAAGAATTCTGCCTGATTCCCATATTTTCGTGTGCTATAGCCCTCGCCTTCCAAGTGGCCACGGAACCCCCGAACTCGAATCGCCTAAAATTTTACGCGCCATTAAATACGACCTAATAAACCATAGTCACCGCCCCGCCATGATCGTTCCTCATTGTTTGCATTTTTGGGCGAAAAAACTAGTATTCCGCCCGATTCCCATATTTTCGTGTGCTAGCCCACTCCTTCCCAATGGTTAGGGTCCCATGGCGCCGGATCGTCTAAAAGTTTTCCGGGCCATCAAATATGACCTAAGGAACCATAGTCACCGCCCCGCCATGATCGTTCTTCATTTTTTGGGTTTTACGGCCAAAAATCTAGATTTTCTCCCGATTCCCATTTTTTCTTGTGCTATGCCCACACCTTGCGAGTGGGCCGGGCCCCCCGGACTCGGATCGCTTAAAATTTTTGCGTGGCATCAAATACGACCTAAGGAACCATAGTCACCGCCCCTCCAGGATCGTTCCTCACTTTTTGCGTGTTTCGGCCAAAAAACTAGAATTCCGCCCGATTCCCAAATTTTCGTGCGCTATACCCCACGCCTTCAAAGCGGTCTCAGGACCCTCGGACCCCGATCGCCTAAATTTTTTCCGAGCCATCAAATACGACCTAAGGAACCATAGTCACCGCCCCGCCATGATCATTCCTCATTTTTTGCATTTTTCGGCCAAAAAACTAGAATTTCTCCCGATTACCATATTTTCGTGTGTTATAGAGTGGGTCGGGCCCCTCGGATTGGAAACGCCTAAAATTTTTCTAAGCCATCAAATACAACCTAAAGAACCATAGTCACTGCCCTGCCATAATCGTTCCTCGTTGTTTTGCATTTTACGGCCAAAAACCTAGAATTCCGCCCGATTCCCATATTTTCTTATGCTATAGCCCACGCCTTCCAAGTGGTCCCGGGACCGCAGACCCCGATCGCCTAAAAATTTTTCGGGCCATCAAATATGACCTAAGGAACCATAGTCACCGCCCTGCCATGATCGTTTCTCACTTTTTGCATTTTACGGCAAAAAAATAGAATTCTACCCGATTCCCATATTTTCGTGTGCTATAGCCCACGCCTTCCGAGTGGGCCGGGGTCCCCGGACTCGGATCTCCTAAAATTATTTTGGGCCATGAAATATGACCTAAGGAACCATAGTCACCGCCCCGCCATGATCGTTCCTCATTCTTTTGCATTTTTCGGCGTAAAAACTAGAATTCTGCCCGATTCCCATATTTTCGTGTGCTATAGCCCACGCCTTCCGAGTGGTCTCAGTCCCCACCAGACCCCGATCGCCTAAAATATTTCCGGGGCATCAAATATGACCTAGGGAACCATAGTCACTTCCCCTCCATGATCGTTCCTCATATTTTGCATTTTACAGCCAAAAAACAAGAATTCTGCCTGATTCCCATATTTTCGTGTGCTATAGCCCACGCCTTCAAAGTGGCCACAGAACCCCCGGACTCGAATCGCCTAAAATTTTATGGGCCATTAAATATGACCTAATAAACCATAGTCATCGCTCCGCCACGATCGTTCCTCATTGTGTGCATTTTTGGGCGAAAAAACTAGTATTCCGCCTGATTCCCATATTTTCCTGTGCTAGCCCACTCCTTCCCAATGGTTAGGGTCCCATGGAGCCGGATCATCTAAAAGTTTTCCGGGCCATCAAATACGACCTAAGGAACCATAGTCACCGCCCCGCCATGATCGTTCCTCATTTTTTGGGTTTTACGGCCAAAAATCTAGATTTTCTCCCGATTCCCATATTTTCTTGTGCTATGCCCACACCTTGCGAGTGGGCCGGGCCCCCCGGACTCGGATCGCTTAAAATTTTTGCGTGGCATCAAATACGACCTAAGGAACCATAGTCACCGCCCCTCCATGATCGTTCCTCACTTTTTGCGTGTTTCGGCCAAAAAACTAGAATTCCGCCCGATTCCCAGATTTTCGTGTGCTATACCCCACGCCTTCAAAGCGGTCTCAGGACCCTCGGACCCCGATCGCCTAAAATTTTTCCGAGCCATCAAATACGACCTAAGGAACCATAGTCACCGCCCCGCCATGATCATTCCTCATTTTTTGCATTTTTTGGCCAAAAAACTAGAATTTCGCCCGATTACCATATTTTCGTGTGTTATAGAGTGGGTCGGGCCCCACGGACTAGAAACGCCTAAAATTTTCCTAGGCCATCAAATACAACCTAAAGGACCATAGTCACCACCCCGCCATAATCGTTCCTCATTTTTTGCATTTTTCGGCCTAAAACCGAGAATTCCGCCAGATTCCCATATTTTCATGTGCAAGAGCCCACGCCTTCCAAGTGGTCTCGGGATGCCCGAACCCCGATCTCCTAAAATTTTTCTGGGATATCAAATACGACCTAGAGAACCATAGTCACCGCCCCGCCATGATCGTTCCTAATTTTTTGTGTTTTTCAGCTAAAGAACTAGAATTCTGCGTGATTCCCATATTTTCGTGTGCTATAGCCCACGCCTTCCCAATGGGTAGGGCCCCACGGAGCCGGATCGTCAAAAAAAATTTTCGAGCCATCAAATACGACCTAAGGAACCGTAGTCACCACCTCGTCATGACTATTCCTCATTTTTTGCATTTTACGGCCAAAAAACTAGAATTCCGCTCGATTACCATATTTTCGTGTGCTATAGAGTAGGCCGGGCCCCCCGGTCTAGGAACGCCTAAATTTTTTTCGGGCCATCAAAAAAAACCTAAAGAACCATTGTCACCGCCCCGCCATAATCGTTCCTCATTTTTTGCAATTTTCGACCTAAAAGCTAGAATTCCTCCTGATTCCCATATTTTCGTGTGCTAGAGCCCACACCTTCCAAGTGGTCCCGGGACCCCCGAACCCCGATCTCCTAAAAAAAATTCGGGACATCAAATACGACCTAAGGAAGCATAGTCACCGCCCCGCCATGATTGTTCGTCATATTTGTTGTTTTTCAGACAAAAAACTAGAATTCCACGCGATTCCCATATTTTCGTGTGCTATAGCCCACGCCTTCCCAATGGGTAGGGCCCCACGGAGCCGGATCGCCTAAAAAATTTTCGGGCCATCAAATACGACCTAAAGAACCATAGTCACCACCCCACCATAATGTTCCTCACTTATTGTATTTTTCGGCCAAAAAACTAGAATTCTGCCCGATTCCCATATTTTCTTGTGCTATAGCCCACGCCTTCCAAGTGGTCCCGGGACCCCCGAACCTCGATCTCCTAATATTTTTCCGGGACATCAAATAAGACCTAAGGAATCATAGTCACCGCCCCGCCATGATCGTTCCTCATTTTTTGTGTTTTTCGGCCAAAAAACTAGAATTCAGCGCGATTCCCATATTTTCGTGTGCTATAGCCCACGCCTTCCGAGAGGTCCCGGGACACCCGGACCCTAATCGCCTAAAATTTTTCCGGGTCATAAAATACGACCTAAGGAACCATAGTCAACGCCCTGCCATGACCGTTCCTCATTGTTTTGCGTTTTACAGATAAAAACCAAGAATTCCGCCCGATTCCCATATTTTCTAGTGCTATAGCCCATGCCTTCCAATTGGTCCCAGGACCCCCAGACCCCGATCGCCTAAAATATTTCCTGGCCATAAAATACGACCTAAGCATCCATAGTCACCGCGCCGCCATGATCGTTCCTCATATTTGCGTTTTTCGGCCAAAAAACTATAATTCCGTTCCCATATTTTCGTGTGCTATAGCCCACGCCTTCCGAGTGGTCTGGGCCCCTCGGACACGGATCACCTAAATTTTTTTAGGGCCATCAAATAAGACCTAAGGAACCATAATCACCTCCCCGCCATGATCGTTCCTCATTTTTTGCATATTAGGCCAAAAAACTAGAATTCCGCCTGATTCCAATATTTTTGTTTGCTAATAGCCCATGCCTTCCAAGTGGTCTCGGGACCGCCTGACCCCGATGCCTAATATTTTTCTGGGAGATCAAATACGACCTAAGGAACCATAGTCACTGCCCCACCATGGTAGTTCCTCATTTTTTGTGTTTTTCGGCCAAAACACTAGAATTCAGCCCGATTACAATATTTACGTGTGCTATAGAGTGGGTCGGGCCCCTCGAACTAGGAATGCCTAAAATTCTTTCGGGCCATCAAATACGACCTAAAGAACCATAGTCACCGCCCGCCATAATCGTTCCTCATTTTTCGCATTTTTCGGCCTAAAAACTAGAATTCCGCCCGATTCCCATATTTTCGTGTGCTAGAGCCCATGCCTTCCAAGTGGTCCCGGGACCCCTGAACCCCGATCTCCTAAATTTTTTCCGGGACATCAAATATGACCTAAGGAACCATAGACACCGCCCCGCCATGATCGTTCCTCATTTTCTGTGTTTTTTGGCTAAAAACTTAGAAATCCGAGCGATTCCCATATTTTCGTGTACTGTAGCCCACGCCTTACCAATGGGTAGGGCCTCACGGAGCCGGATCGCCTAAAATTTTTCCGGGCCATCAAATATTACCTAAGGAACCATAGTCACCATCCCGTCATGACCATTCCTCATTATTTGCATTTTACGGCGAAAAAACTAGAATTCCTCCCGATTCCCATATTTTCGTGTGCTATAGCCCACGCCTTCCAAGTGGTTCAGGGACCCCCGAACCCTGAACTCCTAAAAATTTTACGGGACATCGAATAAGACCTAAGGAACCATAGTCACCGCCCCGCCATGATCGTTTCTCATTTTCTGTGTTTTTCGGCCAAAAAACAAGAATTCTGTGCGATTCCCATATTTTTGTGTTCTATAGCCCACGCCTTCCGAGAGGTCCCGGGCCCCCCGGACCTTGATCGCCTAAAATTTTTCCGGCTTATCTAATACGATCTAAAGAACCATAGTCACCGCCCTTCCATGATTGTTCCTCGTTGTTTTGTGTTTTACGGCTAAAAACCTAAAATTTCGCCCGATTCTCATATTTTCGTGTGCGCCCACGCCTTCCAAGTGGTCCGGGGACCCCCTGGATCCCGATTGCCTAAAATTTTTCCGGGCCATCAAATACTACCTAAGGAACCATAGTCACCGCCCTGCCATGGTCATTCCTCATTTTTTGTATATTTCAGCCTAAAAACTAGAATTCCGCCCGATTCCCATATTTTCGTGTGCTATAGCCCACGCCTTCCAAGTGGTCCCGGAACCCCCGGACCCCGATCGCCTAAAATTTTTCCGGGCCATCAAATACGACCTAAGGAACCATAGTCACTGCCCCGCCATGATCATTCCTCATTTTTTGCGTTTTTCTGCCAAAAAACTAGAATTCCGCACGATTCTCATATTTTCGTGTGCATTAGCCCACGCCTTCCCAATGGGAAGGGCCCCACGGAGCCGTATCGCCTAAAATTTTTTCGGGCCATCAAATACAACCTAAGGAACCATAGTCACTGCCCCGCCATGACCTTTCCTCAATTTTTGCATTTTACAGCCAACAAATTAGAATTCTGCCCGATTTCGATATTTTCGTGTGCTATAGCACACGCCTTTCGAGTGGTCCCGGGCACCCTGAACCCCGATCGCCTAAAAAATTTTTGGGCCATCAAATACGACCTAAAGAACCATAGTCACCGCCCCGCCATGATCATTCCTCATTTTTTGCATTTTTCGGCCAAAAAACTAGAATTCTGCGTTATTCCCATATTATTGTGTGTTATAGACCACGCCTTCCGAGTGGGCCAGGCCCCCCAAATGTGATCGCCTAATTTTTTTTTCGGGCCATCAAATACGACCTAAAGAACCATAGTCACTGCCCCGCCATGATCGTTCCTCATTTTTTGCATTTTTCGGCCAAAAAACTAGAATTCCGCCCGATTCCCATATTTTTGTGTTCTATAGCCCACGCCTTCCAAGTGGTCCCGAGCCCCCTGAATCCCAATCGCCTCAAAATTTTTCCGGGCCATCAAATATGACCTATGGAACCATAGTCACCACCCCACCATGATCGTTCCTCATTTTTTGCGTTTTTCGGCCAAAAATCTCGAATTCCGTGCAATTGCCATATTTTCATGTGCTACATCCTACGCCTTCCGAGTGGGCCTGGTACTCCGGACTCGGATCGCCTAAAATTTTTCCGGGCCATTAAATACGACCTAAGGGACCATAGTCACTGCCCCGCCATGATCGTTCCTCACTTTTTGCATGTTTCGGCCAAAAAACTAGAATTCCGCCCGATTCCCAGATTTTCGTATGCTATAGCCTATGCCTTCCAAGTGGTCCCGGGACCTCCGGACCCCGATGGCCTAAAATTTTTCCGGGCCATCAAATATGACCTAAGGAACCATAGTCACCGCCCCGCCATGATCATTCCTCATTTGTTGCGTGTTGCGGCCAAAAAACTATAAATCCGCGCGATTCCCATATTTTCGTGTTCTATAGCCCATGCCTTCCCAATGGGTGGGACCCCACGGAGCTAAAGCGCGTAAAAATTTTTCAGGCCATCAAATACGACCTAAAGAACAATAGTCACCGCCCCACCATGACCTTTCCTCATTTTTTGAATTTTACGGCCAAAAAACTAGAATTTCGCCTGAATCCCATATTTTCGTGTGCTATAGCCCATGCCTTCCAAGTGGTCCCGGGACCCCCAGACCCTGGATCACCAAATATTTTATTTCGGGCCATGAAATACGACCTAAGGAACCATAGTCATCGCCCCGCCATGATCGTTCCTCATTCTTTTGCATTTTTCGGCGTAAAAACTAGAATTCTGCCCGATTCCCATATTTTCGTGTGCTATAGCCCACGCCTTCCGAGTGGTCTCAGTCCCCACCAGACCCCGATCGCCTAAAATATTTCCGGGGCATCAAATATGACCTAGGGAACCATAGTCACTTCCCCTCCATGATCGTTCCTCATATTTTGCATTTTACAGCCAAAAAACAAGCATTCTGCCCGATTCCCATATTTTCGTGTGCTATAGCCCACGCCTTCCAAGTGGCCCCGGAACCCCCAGACTCAAATCGCCTAAAATTTTACGCGCCATTAAATACGACCTAATAAACCATAGTCACCGCCCCGCCATGATCGTTCCTCATTGTTTGCATTTTTCGGCGAAAAAACTAGTATTCCGCCCGATTCCCATATTTTTGTGTGCTATCCCACTCCTTCCCAATGGGTAGGGTCCCATGGAGCCGGATCGCCTAAAAGTTTTCCGGGCCATCAAATACGACATAAGGAACCATAGTCACCGCCCCACCATGATCGTTCCTCATTTTTTATGTTTTTCAGCCAAAGAACTAGAATTCCGCGTGATTCCCATATTTTCGTGTGCTATAGCCCACGCCTTCCCAATGGGTAGGGCCCCACGGAGCCGGATCGCCAAAAAAATTTTCCGAGCCATCAAATACGACCTAAGGAACCGTAGTCACCACCCCGTCATGACTATTCCTCATTTTTTGCATTTTACGGCCAAAAAACTAAAATTCTGCTCGATTACCATATTTTCGTGTGCTATAGAGTAGGCCGGGCCCCCCGGACTAGAAACGCCTAAAAAATTTTCGGGCCATCAAATACAACCTAAAGAACCATTGTCACCGCCCCGCCATAATCGTTCCTCATTTTTTGCAATTTTCGACCTAAAAACTAGAATTTCTCCTGATTTCCATATTTTCGTGTGCTAGAGCCCACACCTTCCAAGTGGTCCCGGGACCCCCGAACCCCGATCTCCTAAAACAAATCGGGACATCAAATATGACCTAAGGAACCATAGTCACCGCCCCGCCATATTGTTCGTCATATTTGTTGTTTTTCAGACAAAAAACTAGAATTCCGCGCGATTTCCATATTTTCGTGTGCTATAGCCCACGCCTTCCCAATGGGTAGGGCCCCACGGAGCTGGATCGCCTAAAAAAATTTTGGGCCATTAAATACGACCTAAAGAACCATAGTCACCACCCCACCATGATGTTCCTCACTTATTGCGTTTTTCGGCCAAAAAACTAGAATTCTGCCCGATTCCCATATTTTCTTGTGCTATAGCCCACGCCTTCCATGTGGTCCCGGGACCCCCGAACCTCGATCTCCTAATATTTTTCCGGGACATCAAATAAGACCTAAGGAATCATAGTCACCGCCCTGCCATGATCATTCCTCATTTTTTGTGTTTTTCGGCCAAAAAACTAGAATTCCGCGCGATTCCCATATTTTCGTGTGCTATAGCCCACGCCTTCCGAGAGGTCCCGGGACACCCGGACCCTGATCGCCTAAAATTTTTTCGGGTCATAAAATACGACCTAAGGAACCATAGTCAACGCCCTGCCATGACCGTTCCTCGTTGTTTTGCGTTTTATAGATAAAAACCAAGAATTCCGCCCGATTCCCATATTTTCGAGTGCTATAGCCCACGCCTTCCAATTGGTCCCGGGACTCCCGGACCCCGATTGCCTAAAATATTTTCGGGCCATCAAATACGACCTAAGCAACCATAGTCACCACGCCGCCATGATCGTTCCTCATATTTGCGTTTTTCGGCCAAAAAACTATAATTCCGTTCCCATATTTTCGTGTGCTATAGCCCACGCCTTCCGAGTGGTCTGGGCCCCTCGGACACGGATCACCTAAATTTTTTTAGGGCCATCAAATAAGACCTAAGGAACCATAGTCACCTCCCTGCCATGATCGTTCCTCATTTTTTGCATTTTCGGCCAAAAAACTAGAATTCCGCCCGATTCCAATATTTTCGTGTGCTAATAGCCCATGCCTTCCAAGTGGTCTCGGGACCGCCTGACCCCGATGCCTAATATTTTTTTGGGAGTTCAAATATGACCTAAGGAACCATAGTCACTGCCCCACCATGGTAGTTCCTCATTTTTTGCGTTTTTCGGCCAAAACACTAGAATTCAGCCCGATTATAATATTTACGTGTGCTATAGAGTGGGTCGGGCCCCTCGAACTGGGAATGCCTAAAATTCTTTCGGGCAATCAAATACGACCTAAAGAACCATAGTCATCGCCCGCCATAATCGTTCCTCATTTTTTGCATTTTTCGGCCTAAAAACTAGAATTCCGCCCGATTCCCATATTTTCGTGTGCTAGAGCCCATGCCTTCGAAGTGGTCCCGGGACCCCTGAACCCCGATCTCCTAAATTTTTTCCGGGACATCAAATATGACCTAAGGAACCATAGACACCGCCTCGCCATGATCGTTCCTCATTTTCTGTGTTTTTTGGCTAAAAACATAGAAATCCGCGCGATTCCCATATTTTCGTGTACTATAGCCCACGCCTTACCAATGGGTAGGGACCCACGGAGCCGGATCGCCTAAAATTTTTCCGGGCCATCAAATATTACCTAAGGAACCGTAGTCACCGCCCCGCCATGATCGTTCCTCATTTTTTGCGTTTTTCGGCCAAAAAACTAGAATTCCGCGCAATTCCCATATTTTCTTGTGCTACAGCCCACGCCTCTCAGTGGGCCGCCCCCCCCGGACTCGGATCGCCTAAAATTTGTTCGGAACCATAGTCACCGCCCCGTCATGATCATTCCTCATTTGTTGCGTGTTTCGGCCAAAAAATTAGAATTCCGCGGGATTCCCATATTTTCGTGTTCTATAGCCCACGCCTTCCCAATGGGTAGGACCCCACGGAGCCGAAGCGCGTAAAAATTTTCCAGGCCATCAAATACGACATAAGGAACATAGTCACTGCCCCACAATGACCTTTCCTCATTTTTTAAATTTAACGGCCAAAAAACTAGAATTTCGCCTGAATCCCATATTTTTGTGTGCTATAGCCCACGCCTTCCAAGTGGTCCCGAGACCCCCAGACCCTGGATCACCAAATATTTTTTTTCGGGCCATCAAATACGACCTAAGGAACCATAGTCACCGCCCCGCCATGATGGTTCCTCATTTTTTGCGTTTTTCGGCCAAAAACTAGAATTTCGCCCGATTCCCATATTTTCGTGTGCTATAGTCCACGCCTTTCAAGTGGTCCCGGGACCCCTAGACCCCGGATCAACTAAAATTTGTCCGGGCCATCAAATACGACCTAAGGAACCATGGTCACCGCCTCACCATAATCGTTCCTCATTTTTTGTGTTTTTCGGCAAAAAAAACTAGAATTCCGCGCAATTCCCATATTTTCGTGTGCTACAGCCCACGCCTCCAAATGGGCCGGGCCCTCCGGACTCGGATCACCTAAAAAATTTTCGGGCCATTAAGTACGACCTAAGGAACCATAGTCACCGCCCCGCCATGATCTTTCCTCATTTTTTGCGCTTTTCAACCAAAAAACTAGAATTACTCCTAATTCCCATATTTTCATGTGCTATAGCTCACGCCTTCCGAGTAGGCCTGGCCCACCGGACTCGAGTCGCCTAAAATTTTTCCGGGCCATTACATATGACCTAAGGAACCATAGTCACCGCCCTGCCATAATCGTTCCTCACTTTTTGCATTTTTCGGCCAAAAAACTAGAATTCCGCCCGATTCCCATATTTTCGTGTGCTATAGCCCACGCCTTCCAAGTGGTCCCGGGACCCCCGGACCCCGATCGCCTAAAATTTTTCAGGGCTATTAAATAAGACCTAAGGAACCATAGACTCTGCCCCGCCATGATCGTTCGTCATGTTTTGCTTTTTTCGGCCAAAAAATTAGAATTCTGCGTGACTCCCATTTTATTGTGTGTTGTAGCCCACGCCTTCCGAGTGGGCCAGGCCTCCCGGACTGTGATCGCTTAAAAATATTTCTGGCCATCAAATACAACCTAAGGAACCATAATCACCACCCCACCATGATCATTCCTCATTTTTTGCATTTTTCAGCCAAAAAATAGATTTTCGCTCGATTCCCACATATTTGTGTGCTATTCCCCACGCCTTCCGAGTGGGCCGGGCCTCCTGGACTTGGATCACCTAAAAATTTTTCGGGCCATTAAATACGACCTAAGGAACAATAGTCACCGCCCCGCCATGATCGTTCCTTATTTTTTGCATTTTTCGGCCTTAAAACTAGAATTCCGCCCGATTCCCATATTTTCGTGTGCATAGCCCACACCTTCCAAGTAGTCCCGGAACCACCGAACACTGGATCGCCTAATATTTTTACATGCCATCAAATACGACCTAAGGAACCATAATCCCCACCCCGCCATGATCGTTCCTCATATTCTGCATTTTACGGCCAAAAAATTAGAGTTACGCCTGATTCCCATATATTCGTGTGCAATAGCCCACGCCTTCCAATTGGTCCCGGGACCCCAGATCGCCTAATATTTTTTCGGGCCATCAAATACGACCTAAGGAACCATAGTCACCACCCCGCCATGACTGTCCTCATATTTTGCATTTTTTGGCCAAAAAACTAGAATTCCGTCCGATTCCCATATTTTTGTGTGTTATTGCCCACGCCTTCCGAGTTGGCCGGGCCTCCTGGAAAAAATTTTTTGGGTCATCAAATACGACCTAAGGAACCATAGTCACCGCCCCGCCATGATCGTTCCTCATTTTTTGCTATTTTCGACCAAAAAACTAGAATTCCGAACAATTCCCATATTTTCGTGTGTTATAGCCCATGCCTTCCTAGTTGTCCCGGGACCCCCGGACCCCGATCGCCTAAAATATTTTCGGGCCATCAAATACAACCCAAGGAACCATAGTCAACACCCCGCCATGATCGTTCCTCATGTTTTGTGTTTTTCAGCGAAAAAACTAGAATTCCACGATTCCCATATTATTGTGTGTTATAGCCTACGCCTTCCGAGTGGGCCAGTCCTCCTGGACTGTGATCGCTTAAAAAAATTTCGGGCCATCAAATACAACCTAAGGAACCATAATCACCACCCCGCCATGATCGTTCCTAATGTTTTGCATTTTTCAGCCAAAAAATAGATTTCCGCCCGATTCCCATATTTTTGTGTGTTATTGCCCACGCCTTCCGAGTGGGCCGGGCCTCCCGGACTCGGATCGCCTAAAATTTTTTTGGGCCATTAAATACGACCTAAGGAACCATAGTCACCGCCCCACCATGATCGTTCCTCATTTTTTGCTTTTTTCGGCCAAAAAACTAGAATTCCGCCTGATTCCCATATTTTCGTGTGCTATAGCCCACGCCTCCCTAGTTGTCCCGGGACCCCCTGACCCCGATCGCCTAAAAATTTTTCGGGCCATCAAATACGACCCAAGGAATCATAGTCGACACCCCGCCATGATCGTTCCTCATTTTTTGTGTTTTTCAGCCAAAAAACTAGAATTCCGCGCGATTCCCATATTTTCGTGTGATATAGCCCACACCTTCCCAATGGGTAGGGGCCCATGGAGCCGGATCACCTAAAAGTTTTACGAGCCATCAAATACGACCTAAGGAACCGTAGTCACCACCCAGTCATGACTATTCCTCATTTTTTGCATTTTACGGCCAAAAAACTAGAATTTCGCCCGATTACAATATTTTCGTGTGCTATAGAGTAGGCCGGGCCCCCGGACTAGGAATCACCTAAAATTTTTCCGGGCCATCAAATAAGACCTAAAGAGCCACAGTCACCGCTCCGCCATAATCGTTCCTCATTTTTTGCATTTTTCGGCCTAAAAACTAGAATTCCTCCCGATTCCCATATTTTCGTGTGCTAGAGCCCACACCATCCAAGTGGTCCCGGGACCCCCAAACCCCGATCTCCTAAAATTTTTTCGGAACATCAAATACGACCTAAGGAACCATAGTCACCGCCCCGCCATGATTATTCGTCATATTTTGTGTTTTTCGACCAAAAAACTAGCATTCCGCGTGATTCCCATATTTTCGTGTGCTATAGCCCACGCCTTCCCAATGGGTAGGGCCCCATGAAGCAGGATCGCCTAAAAATTTATCGGGCCATCAAATACGACCTAAAGAACCATAGTCACCACCCCGCCATGATGTTCCTCACTTATTGCATTTTTCGGCCAAAAAACTAGAATTCTGCCCGATTCCCATATTCTTTTATGCTATAGCCCACGCCTTCCAAGTGGTCCCGGGACACCCGAACCCCGATCTCCTAATATTTTTCCGGGACGTAAAATATGACCTAGGGAACCAAAGTCACCGCCCCGCCATGATCGTTCCTCATTTTTTGTGTTTTTCGGCCAAAAAACTAGAATTCCGCGCGATTCCCATATTTTCGTGTGCTATAGCCCACGCCTTCCGAGTGGTCCCGGGACACCCGGACCCTGATCTCCTAACATTTTTCTGGGTCATCAAATACGACCTAAGGAACCATAGTCACCGCCCTGCCATGATCGTTCCTCGTTGTATTGCGTTTTACTGCTAAAAACCTAGAATTCCGCCTGATTCCCGTATTTTCGTGTGCTATAACCCACGCCTTCCAAGTGGTCCCGGGACCCCCGAACCCTGATCGCCTAAAATATTTCCGGGCCATAAAATAGGACCTAAGTAACCATAGTCACTGCCCCGCCATGATCGTTCCTCATATTTTGCATTTTTCGGCCAAAAAACTAGAATTTCGTTCCCATATTTTCGTGTGCTATAGCCCACGCCTTCCAAGTGGGCTGGGCCCCCGGACTCGGATCACCTAAAAATTTTTTGGGCCATCAAATAAGACCTATGGAACCATAGTCACCTCCCCACCATGATCGTTCCTCATTTTTTTCATTTTTTGGCCAAAAAGCTAGAATTCCGCCCGATTCCCATATTTTCGTGTGCTAATAGCCCACGCCTTCCAAGTGGTCCCGGGACCCCCGGACCCCGATCGCCTAATATTTTTTCGGGACATCAAATACGACCTAAGGAACCATAGTCACTGCCCCACCATGATAGTTCCTCCTTTTTTGAATTTTTCGGCCAAAACACTAGAATTCCGCCCAATTACCATATTTTCATGTGCTATAGAGTGGGTCGGGCCCCCCGGACTAAGAACACCTAAAAATATTTCGGGCCATCAAATACAATCTAAAGAACCATAGTCATAGCCCACTATAATCGTTCCTAATTTTTTTGCATTTTTCGGCCAAAAAACTAGAATTCCGCCCGATTCCCATATTATCGTGTGCTAGAGCCCACGCCTTCCAAGTGGTCCCGGGACCCCTGAACCCCGATCTCCTAAAAATTTTCCGAGAAATCAAATACAACCTAAGGAACCACAGACACCGCCCCGCCATGATCGTTCCTCATTTTTTGTGTTTTTGGGCCAAAAACTTAGAATTCCGCGCGATTCCCATATTTTCGTGTGCTATAGCCCATGCCTTCCCAATGGGTAGGGTCCCACGGAGCCGGATAGCCTAGAATTTTCTGGGCCAGCAAATACGACCTAAGGAACCATAGTCACCACCCCGTCATGACCATTCCTCATTTTTTGCATTTTACAGCGAAAAAACTAGAATTCCTCCCGATTCCCATATTTTCGTGTGCTAGCCGACGCCTTCCAAGTGGTCCCGGGACCCCTGAACCCCAATCTCCTAAATTTTTCCCGGGACATCAAATAAGACCTAAGGAACCATAGTCACCGCCCCGCCATGATCGTTCCTCATTTTATGAGTTTTTCGGACAAACAACTAGAATTCCGCGCGATTCCCATATTTTCGTTTGCTATATAGCCCACGCCTTCCGAGTGGTCCCGGGCCCCACGGACCTTGATCGCCTAAATTTTTTCCGGATCATCAAATACGATCTAAAGAACCATAATCACCGCCCTACCATGCCGTTCCTCATTGTTTTGCATTTTACGGCTAAAAAACTAGAATTCCTCCCGATTACCATATTTTCGTGTGCTAGCCCACGCCTTCCAAGTGGTCCCGGGACCCCCGAACCCCGATCTCCTAAATTTTTTCCGGGACATCAAATAAGACCTAAGGAACCATAGTCACCGCCCCACCATGATCGTTCCTCATTTTATGTGTTTTTCGGACAAACAACTAGAATTCCGTGCGATTCCCATATTTTCGTGTGCTATAGCCCACGCCTTCCGAGTGGTCCCGGGCCCCCCGGACCTTGATCGCCTAAAATTTTTTCGGATCATCAAACACGATCTAAAGAACCATAGTCACTGCCCTTCCATGCCGTTCCCTGTTTTTTTGCATTTTACGGCTAAAAATCTAGAATTCCTCCCGATTACCATATTTTCGTGTGCTAGCCCACGCCTTCCAAGTTGTCCCGGCACCCCCGAACCCCGATCTCCTAAATTTTTTTCGGGACATCAAATACGACCTAAGGAACCATAGTCACCGCCCCGCCATGATTGTTCGTCATATTTGTTGTTTTTTAGAAAAAAAAACTAGAATTCCGCCCGATTCCCATATTTTCGTATACTATAGCCCACACCTTCCGAGTGGGTCGGGCCCCCTAACTCAGATCACCAAAAAAAAATTCTGGCCATCCAATAAGACCTAAGGAACCATACTCACCTCCCCACCATAATCGTTCCTCTTTTTTTGAATTTTTCTGCCAAAAAACTAGAATTCTGCCCGATTCCCATATTTTCGTGTGCTATACCCACCCCTTCCAAGTGGTCCCGGGAACCCCGGACCCCGATCGCCTAAAATTTTTCCAGGCCATCAAATACGACCTAAGGAAGCATAGTCACTGCCCCGCCATGATCGTTCCTCGTTGTTTGCATTTTTGGGCCAAAAAACTAGAATTCCGCCCGATTACCATATTTTTGTGTGCTATTGCCCACGCCATCCGAGTGGGACGGGCCCCCCGGACTCGGATCGCCTAAAATTTTATCAGGCCATAAAATAGGACCTAAGGAACCATAGCCACTGCCACACCATGATCGTTCCTCATTTTTTGCATTTTTCGGCCAAAAAACTAGAATTTCGCCCGATTTCCATATTTTTGTGTGCTTATAGCCCACGCCTTTCAAGTGGTCTCGGGACCCCCGGACCCCGATCGCCTAAAGTTTTTTCGGGCCATCAAACACTACCTAAGGAAATATATTAACTGCCCCGCCATGATCGTTCCTCAATTTTTGCGTTTTTCGGCCAAACAACTAGAATTCGTCGCGATTACCCATATTTTCGTGTGCTATAGCCACGCCTTCCGAGTGGTCCCGGGACCCCCGGACCACGATCGCCTAAAATTTTTTCGGAAAATCAAATACGACCTAGGGAACCATAGCCACCGCCCAGCCATGAACCTTCCTAGTTGTTTGCACTTTTCAGCGAAAAAACTAGAATTCCGCCCGATTCCCATATCTTCATGTGTGCCCACACCTTTGGAGTGGGCCGGACCCCCCAGACTTGGAACGTCTAAAATTTTTCCGGGCCATTAAATATGACCTAAGGAAGCATAGTCACCGCCCCGCCATGATTGTTCCTCACTTTTTGCGTTTTTCGGCCAAAAAATTAGAATTCCGCCCGATTCCCATAGTTTCATATGCTATAGCCCACGTCTTCAAAGTGGTCCCAGGACTCCTGGACCCCGATCGCCGAAAACATTTCTGGGCCATCAAATACAACCTAAGGAACCATAGTCACCACCCCGCCATGATCGATCCTCATTTTTTGCATTTTACGGCCAAAAAACTAGTATTCCTCCCGATTCCCATAATTTCGTGTGCTATAGCCCACGCCTTCCGAGTGGGCCGCCCCTGATCGCCTAAAAAATTTTCGAGCCATAAAATAGGACCTAAGGAACCATAGTCACCGCCTCGCCATGATCGTTCCTCATTTTTTGCATTTTTCGGCCAAAAAACTAGAATTCTGCCCGATTCCCATATTTTCGTGTGCTATACCCACGCCTTCCAAGTGGTCCGGGGAGCCGCGGACCCCGATCGCCTAAAAGTTTTTCGGGCCATAAAATAAGACCCAAGGAAGCATAGTAACTGCCCCGCCATGATCGTTCCTCATTGTTTGCATTTTTGGGCCAAAAAACTAGAATTCCGCCCGTTTACTATATTTTTATGTGCTATTGCCCACTCCTTCCGAGTGGGACGAGCCCCCCCGGACTCGGATCACCTAAATTTTTTCGGGCCATCAAATAGGACCTAAGGAACCATAGACACTGCCTCACTATGATCGTTCCTCATTTTTTGCATTTTTTGGCCAAAAAACTAGAATTCCGCCCGATTTCCATATTTTTGTGTGCTATAGCCCACGCCTTCCAATAGGTCCCGGTACCCCCGGACCCCGATCGCCTAAATTTTTTCTGGACCATCAAATACTACCTAGGGAACCATAGTTACCGCACCGCCATGAACGTTCCTAGTTGTTTGCACTTTTCAGCGAAAAAAATAGAATTCCGCCCGATTACCATATTTTCGTGTGCTATCCACACCTTCCGAGTGGGCCGGGCCCGATTCCCCATGGACTCGGAACGTCTAAAATTTTTCAGGGCCATTAAATACGACCTAAGAAAGCATAGTCACCGCCCCGCCATGATCGTTCCTCACTTTTTGCGTTGTTCGGCCAAAAAATTAGAATTCCGCCCGATTCCAATATTTTCGTGTGCTATAGCCCACGCCTTCAAAGTGGTCCCTGGACCCCGATCGCATAAAAATTTTTCGGGCCATCAGATATTACCGAAGGAACCATAGTCACCGCCTCGCCATGATCATTCCTCATATTTTGCATTTTTCGGACAAAAAACTAGAATTCCGCCTGATTCCCATATTTTTGTGTGCTAGCCTTCCAAGTGGTACCGAAACCCCCGGACCCCGGATCGCCTAAAATTTTTCCGTACCATCAAATATGACCTAAGGAACCATAACCCTGCCCCACCAAGATCGTTCCTCATATTTTGCATTTTACGGCCAAAAAATTAGAATTACGCCTGATTTCCATATTTTCGTGTGTTATAGCCCACACCTTCCAATTGGTCCCGGGACCCCTGGACCCCATATCGCTTAATATTTTTCCGGGCCATCAAATACGACCTAAGGAACCATAGTCACCGCCCCGCCATGATGGTTCCTCATTTTTTGTATTTTTCGGCCAAAAAACTAGAATTCCATCCGATTCCCATATTTTTTTGTGCTATTGCCCACGCCTTCCGAGTGGGCCGGGCCTCCCGGACACGTATCGCCTAAAATTTTATTGGGTCATCAAATACGACCTAAGGAACCATAGTCACTGCCCCGCCATGATCGTTCCTCATTTTTTGCTTTTTTCGGCCAAAAAACTAGAATTCCGCCCGATTCTCATATTTTCGTGTGCTATAGCCTACGCCTTCCTAGTGGTCTCGGGACCCCCGGACCCCGATCGCCTAAAATATTTCTAGGCCATCAAATACGACCCAAGGAACTATAGTAACCGCACCGGCATGACCGTTCCCCATTTTGTGCATTTTTCGGCCAAAAAATAAGAATTCCGCGTGATTCCCATATTTTCATGTGCTAGAGCTCACGCCTTCCGAGTGGGCCGGGCACCCCTGACTCGGATTGCCTAAAACTTTTCCGGACTATTAAATACGACCTAAGGAATCATAGTCACCACCTCACCATGATCATTCCTCACTTATTGCGTTTTTTGGCCAAAAAACTAGAATTCCGCCCGATTCCCATATTTTCGTATGCTATAGCCCACGCCTTTCAAGTGGTCCCGGGACCCCCGGACCCCAATCTCCAAAAAATTGTCCGGTCCATCAAATACGATCTAAGGAACCATAGTCACCGCCCCGCCATGATCATTCCTCATTTTTTGCATTTTTCGGCGAAAACAGTAGAATACCGCGCGATTCCCATATATTCGTGTGCCTTCCGAGTGGTCCCGGGACTCCCGGACCCCGATCGCCTAAATTTTTTATGGACCATCAAATACAACTTAAGAAACCATAGTCACCGCCCTGCCATAAACGTTCCTAGTTGTTTTCACTTTTCAGCGAAAAAACTAGAATTCCGCGCGATTCCCATATTTTCGTGTGCTATAGCCCACATCTTCCGAGTGGGCCGGGCCCCCGGACTCAGAACGTCTTAAATTTTTTCGGGCCATTAAATACGACCTAAGGAAGCATAGTCACCGCCCCGCCGTGATCGTTCCTCTCTTTTTGTGTTTTTCAGCCAAAAAATTAGAATTCCGCCCGATTCCCATATTTTTGTGTGATATAGCCCACGCCTTGAAAGTGGTCCCGGGACCCCCTGACCCCGATCGCATAAAATTTTTCTGGGCAATCAAATATGACCTAAGAAACCATAGTAAACTCCCCGCCATGATCGTTCCTCATATTTTGAATTTTTCGGTAAAAAAACCAGAATTCCGCCCGATTCCCATATTTTCGTGTGCTATAGCCCACGCCTTCCGAGTGGGCCCGGCCCCCTGACTCGGATCACCTAAATTTTTTTCAGGCCATCCAATAATACCTAAGGAACCATAATCACCTCCCCGCCATGATCTTTCCTCATTTTTTGTATTTTTCGGCCAAAGAACTAGAATTCTCCCCGATTCTCATATTTTCGTGTGCTATACCCACGCCTTTCAAGTGGTCCGGGGAACCCCGGACCCCGATCGCCCAAAATTTTTCCGAGCCATCAAATACGACCTTAGGAAGCATAGTAACTGCCCCGCCATGATCGTTCCTCATTGTTTGCATTTTTGGGCCAAAAAACTAGAATTCTGACCGATTACCATATTTTTGTGTGCTATTGCCCACGCCTTCCGAGTGGGAAGGACCCCCCGGACTCGGATCGCCTAAATTTTTCCGGGCCATCAAGTAGGACCTAAGGAACCATAGCCACTGCCTCTCCATGATCAATCCTCATTTTTTGTATTTTTCGTCCAAAAAACTAGAATTCCGCCCGATTTCCTTATTTTTGTGTGCTATAGCCCACACCTTCCAAGTGGTCCCGGGACCTCCAGACTCGGACCGATTAAAATTTTTCCGGACCATTAAATACGACCTAAGGAAGAACAGTCACCGCCCCGCCATGATCGTTCCTCATGTTTTGCATTTTTCGCGCGATTCCCATATTTTCGTGTGCTATAGCCCACGCCTTCCGAGTGGTCCCGGGCCCCCCGGACCTTGATCGCCTAAAAATTTTTCGGATCATCAAATACGATCTAAAGAACCATAGTCACCGCCCGCCATGATCGTTCCTCATATTTTGCGTTTTTTGGCCAAAAAACCAGAATTCCGCCCGATTCCCATATTTTCGTGTGCTAGAGCCCACGCCTTCCGAGTGGGCCGGGCCCCCTGACTCGGATCACCTAAATTTTTTTAAGGCCATCCAATAATACCTAAGGAACTATAGTCACCTCCCCGCCATGATCATTCCTCATTTTTTGCATTTTTCGGCCAAAAAACTAGAATTCTCCCCGATCCCATATTTTCGTGTGCTATACCCACGCCTTCCAAGTGGTGCAGGGAACCCCGGACCCTGATCGCCTAAAAATTTTTCGGGCCATCAAATACGACATAAGGAAGCATAGTAACTGCCCTGCCATGATCGTTCCTCATTGTTTGCATGTTTGGGCCAAAAAACTAGAATTTCGGCCGATTACCATATTTTTGTGTGCTATTGCCCACGCGTTCCGAGTGGGACGGGCCCCCCGGACTCGGATCGCCTAAATTTTTCTGGTCCATCAAATAGGACCTAAGGAACCATTGCCACTGCCTCTCCATGATCAATCCTCATTTTTTGTATTTTTCGGCCAAAAAACTAGAATTCCGCCCGATTTCCATATTTTTGTATGCTACAGCCCACGGCTTCGAAGTGGTCCCGGGACCTCCAGACCCCGATATCCTAAAGTTATTTCGGGCCATCAAACACGACCTAAGGAAATATAGTAACCGCCCCTCCATGATCGTTCCACATTTTTTGCATTTTTCAGCCAAACACTAGAATTCTGCCCGATTTCCATATTTTTGTGTGGTATAGCCCACGCCTTCCAAGTGGTCCCAGGATCTCCGAACCCCGATCGCCTAAAGTTTTTCCGGGCCATCAAACACGACCGAAGGAAATATAGTAACAACACCTTGCGAGTGGGCCGGGCCCCCCAGACTCAGAACGTCTAAAATTTTTACGGACCATTAAATACGACCTAAGGAAGCATAGTCACCGCTCCGCCATGATCGTTCCTCACTTTTTGCGTTTTTCGGCCAAAAAATTAGAATTCCGCCCGATTCCCATATTTTCATGTGCTCGCCATCAAAGTGGTCCCAGGACCACCGGACCCCGATCGCTTAAAATTTTTCTGGGCCATCAAATATGACCTAAGAAATCATAGTCACCGCCCCACCATGATCGTGCCTCATATTTTGCATTTTTCGGCCAAAAAACCAGAATTCTGCCCGATTCCCATATTTTCGTGTGCTATAGCCCACGCCTTCCGAGTGGGCCGGGCCCCCTGACTCGGATCACCTAATATTTATTTCAGGCCATACAATAAGACCTAAGGAACCATACTCACCTCCCTGCCATGATCGTTCCTAATTTTTTGCATTTTTCGGCCAAAAAATAAGAATTCTGCCCGAATCCCATATTTTCGTGTGCTATACCCACGCCTTCCATGTGGTCCAGGGAACCCTAGTCAAATACGACCTAAGGAAGTATAGTCACTACCCCGCCATGATCGTTCCTCATTGTTTGCATTTTTGGGCCAAAAAACTAGAATTCCGGCCGATTACCATATTTTTGTGTGCTATTGCCCACGCCTTCCGAGTGGGACGGGCCCCCCGGACTCGGATCGCCAAAATTTTTTTGGGCCATCAAATAGGACCTAAGGAACCATAGCCACTCTCTCGCCATAATCGTTCCTCTTTTTTTGCATTTTTCGGCTAAAAAACTAGAATTGTGCCTGATTCCCATATTTTCGTGTGATATACCCATGCCTTCCAAATGGTCCCAAGACCCTCGGACCCCGATCGCCTAAATTTTTTCCGGGCCACCAAACATGACCTAAGGAAATATTGTAACCGCCCCGCCATGATCGTTCCTCATTTTTTGCTTTTTTCGGCCAAACAACTAGAATTCCGCGCGATTCCCATATTTTCGTGTAGTCCATGCCTTCCGAGTGGTCCCGGGACCACCGGACCCCGATCGCCTAAAAATTTTTCGGACCATCAAATACGACCTAAAGAACCATAGTCACCGCCCCGCCAATAACCTTCCTAGTTGTTTCGCTCTTTTCAACGAAAAAACTAGAATTCCGCCCGATTCCCATATTTTCGTGTGCTACCCAAACCTTGCGAGTGGGCCGGGCCCCCCGAATTCGGAACGTCTATAATTTTTCTGGGCCATTAAATGCGACCTAAGGAAGCACAGTCACCGCCCCGCCATGATCGTTCCTCAATTTTTGCATTTTTCGGCCAAATAATTAGAATTTCGCCCGATTCCCATATTTTTATGTGATATAGCCCACGCCTTCCAAGTGGTTCCGGGACCTCTGGACCCCGATCGCCTAAAGTTTTTCCGGGCCATCAAATACGACCTAAGGAAGCATAGTCACTGCCCCGCCATGATCGTTCCTCATTGTTTGCATTTTTGGGCAAAAAAACTAGAATTCCGGCCGATTACCATATTTTTGTGTGCTATTGCCCACGCCTTCCGAGTGGGACGGACCCCCCGGACTCGGATCGCCTAAATTTTTTCGGGCCATCAAATATGCCCTAAGGAACCACAGCCACTGCCTCTCCATGGTCGTTCCTCATTTTTTGCATTTTTCGGCCAAAAAACTAGAATTCTGCCCGATTCCAATATTTTTATGTGCTAGCCCACACCTTCAAAGTGGTCCCAGGACCCCCGGACCCCGATCGCCTAAAATTTTTCCGGGCCATCAAATATGACCTAAGAAACCATAGTCACCGCCCCGCCATGATCGTCCCTCATATTTTGCGTTTTTTGGCCAAAAAACAAGAATTCCGCCCAATTCCCATATTTTCATGTGCTATAGCCCACGCCTTCCGAGTGGGCCGGGCCCCCTGACTCAGATCACCTAAAAAGATTTCTTGCCATCCAATAAGACCTAAGGAACCATGCTCACCTCCCCGCCATGATCGTTCCTCTTTTTTTGCATTTTTCGGCCAAAAAACTAGAATTCTGCCTGATTCCCATATTTTCGTGTGCTATACCCACGCCTTCCAAGTGGTCCCGGGACCCACGGACCCCGATCGCCTAAAATGTTTTTCCGGGCCATCAAATACGACCTAAGGAACCATAGTATCCGCCCCGCCATGATCGTTCCTCATTTTTTGCGTTTTTCGGCCAAACAACTAGAATTCCGCGCGATTCCCATATTTTCGTGTGCTATAGCCCACGCCTTCCGAGTGGTCCCGGGACCCCCGGACCCCGATCGCCTAAAATTTTTCCGGACAATCAAATACGACTAAGGAACCATAGTCACCGCCCCACCATGAACCTTCCTAGTTGTTTACGATTTTCAGCGAATAAACTAGAATTCCGCCCGATTCCTATAGTTTCGTGTGCTAAAGCCCACACCTTGCGAGTGGGCCGGGCCTCCCGGACTCGAAACGTCTAAAATTTTTTCGGACCATTAAATACGACCTAAGTAAGCATATTCACCGCCCCGCCATGATCGTTCCTCACTTTTTGCGTTTTTGGGCCAAAAGATTAGTATCTCGCCCGATTCCCATATTTTCATGTGCTATAGCCCACACCTTCAAAGTGGTCCCAGGACCCCCGGACCCCGATCGCCTAAAATTTTTCCGGGCCATCAAATATGACCTAAGAAACCATAGTCACCGACCCGCCATGAAGTTCCTCATATTTTGCATTTTTCGGCCAAAAAACCAGAATTCCGCCCGATACCCATATTTTCGTGTGCTAAGCCCACGCCTTCCGAGTGGGCCGGGCCCTCTGACTCGGATCACCTAAAAATTTTTCAGGCCATCCAATAAGACCTAAGGAACCATACTCACCTCCCCGCCATGATCGTTCCTCATATTTTGCATTTTTCGGCAAAAAAACTAGAATTCTACCCGATTCCCATATTTTCGTGTGCTATACCCACGCCTTCCGAATGGTCCAGGGAACCCCGGACCCCGATCGCCTAAACCTTTCCCATCAAATACGACCTAAGGAAGCATAGTGACTTCCCCGCCATGATCGTTCTTCATTGTTTGCATTTTTGGGCCAAAAAACTAAAATTCCGCCCGATTATCATATTTTTGTGTGCTATTGCCCACGCCTTCCGAGTGGGACGGGCCCCCCGGACTCGGATCGCCTAAATTTTTTCGGGCCATCAAATAGGACCTAAGGAACCATAGCTACTGCCTCGCCATGATCAATCTTCATTTTTTGCATTTTTCGGCCAAAAAACTAGAATTTCGCCCGATTTTCATATTTTTGTGTCCTATAGCCCACGCCTTCCAAGTGGTCCGGGGACCTCCGGACCCTGATCGCCTAAAGTTTTTCCGGGCCATCAAACATGACTTAAGGAAATATAGTAACCGCCCCTCCATGATCGTTCCTCATTTTTTGCGTTTTTCGGCCAAACAACTAGAATTCTGCGCGTTTCCCATATTTTCGTGTGCTATAGCCCACGCCTTCCGAGTGGTCCCGGGACCCCCGGACCCCAATGGCCTAAAATTTTTCGGACAATCAAATACGACCTAAGGAACCATAGTCACTGCACCTCCATGAACCTTCCTAGTTGTTTACGCTTTTCAGCGAAATAATTAGAATTCCGCCCGATTCCCATAGTTTCGTGTGCTAAAGCCCAAACCTTGCGAGTGGGCCGGGCCCCCGGACTCGAAACGTCTAAAATTTTTTCGGACCATTAAATACGACCTAAGTATGCATATTAATCACCCTGCCATGATCATTCCTCAGTTTTTACATTTTTTGGCCAAAGAATTAGTATTCCGCTCGATTCCCATATTTTCATGTGCTATAGCCCACGCCTTCAAAGTGGTCCCAGGACCCCCGGACCCCGATCGCCTAAAATTTTTCCGGGCCATCAAATATGACCTAAGAAACCATAGTCACCGCCCCGCCATGACGTTCCTCATATTTTGCATTTTTCGGCCAAAAAACAAGAATTTCGCCCGATTCCCATATTTTCGTGTTCTAAGCCCACGCCTTCCGAGTGGGCTGGGCCCCCTGACTCGGATCACCTAAAAAAAATTCAGGCCATCCAATAAGACCTAAGGAACCATACTCACCTCCCCGCCATGATCGTTCCTCCTTTTGTTTCATTTTTCGGCAAAACAACTAGAATTCTACCCGATTCCCATATTTTCGTGTGCTATACCCATGCCTTCCAAGTTGTCCAGGGAACCCCGGACCCCGATCGCCTAAAATTTTCCCATCAAATATGACCTAAAGAAGCATTATAACTGCCCCGCCATGATCGTTCTTCATTGTTTGCATTTTTGGGCCAAAAAACTAGAATTCCGCACGATTACCATATTTTTGTGTGCTATTGCCCATGCCTTCCGAGTGGGACGGGCCCCCCGGACTCGGATCGCCTAAATTTTTCCAGGCCATCAAATAGGAGATAAGGAACCATAGCTACTGCCTCTCCATGATCGTTCCTCATTTTTTGCATTTTTCGGCCAAAAAACTAGAATTCCGCCCGATTTCCATATTTTTGTGTGCTATAGCCCACTCCTTCCAAGTGGTCCCGGAACCTCCGGACCCCGATCGCCTAAAGTTTTTCCGGGCCATCAAACACGACCTAAGGAAATATAGTAACCGCCCCGCCATGATCGTTCCTCATTTTTTGCGTTTTTCGGCCAAACAACTAGAATTCCGCGCGATTCCCATATTTTCGTGTGCTATAGCCCACGCCTTCCGAGTGGGTCGGGCCCCCTGACTCAGATCACCTAAAAATATTTCTGGCCATCCAATAAGACCTAAGGAACCATACTCACCTCCACTCCATAATTGTTCCTCTTTTGTTGCATTTTTCTGCCAAAAAACTAGAATTCTGCCCGATTCCCATATTTTCATATGCTATACCCACGCCTTCCATGTTGTCCCGGGAACCCCGGACCCTGATCGCCTACAATTTTTCCGGGCCATCAAATACGACCTAAGGAAGCATAGTCACTTCCCCGCCATGATCGTTCCTCATTGTTTGCATTTTTGGGCCAAAAAACTAGAATTCCGCCCGATTATCATATTTTTGTGTACTATTGCCCACGCCTTCCGAGTGGGACGGGCCCCCCGGACTCGGATCGCCTAAATTTTTACAGGCCATCAAATTGGACCTAAGGAACCATAGCCACTGCCTCGCCATGATCGTTCCTCATTTTTTCCATTTTTTCGGCCAAAAAACTAGAATTTCGCCCGATTTTTCATATTTTGTGTGTTATAGCCCACGCCTTCCAAGTGGTCCCGGGACCCACGGACCCCGATCGCCTTAAGCTTTTCTGGGCCATCAAACACGACCTAAGGAAATATAGTAACCGCCCCACAATGATCGTTCCTCATTTTTTGCATTTTTCGGCCAAACAACTAGAATTCCGCGCGATTCCCATATTTTCGTGTGCTATGCCCACGCCTTCCGAGTGGTCCCGAGACCCTCTGACCCCGATCGCCTAAAATTTTTCTGGACAATCAAATACGACCTAAAGAACCATAGTCACCGCCCCGCCATGAACCTTCCTAGTTGTTTGCTCTTTTCAGCGAAAAAACTAGAATTCCGCCCGATTCCCATATTTTCGTGTGCTATAACACACACCTTGCGAGTGGGCCGGGTCCCCCGGACTCGG
This sequence comes from Nicotiana tabacum, assembly GCF_000715075.1. Taxonomy (NCBI): domain Eukaryota; kingdom Viridiplantae; phylum Streptophyta; class Magnoliopsida; order Solanales; family Solanaceae; genus Nicotiana; species Nicotiana tabacum. The sequence continues at coordinate 87,383,153 of NC_134096.1, read as the reverse complement.
AACGTCTAAAATTTTTCCGGGCCATTAAATACGACCTAAGGAAGCATAGTCACCGCCCCGCCATGATCGTTCCTCACTTTTTGCATTTTTCGGCCAAAAAATTAGAATTCCGCCCGATTCCCATATTTTCATGTGCTATAGCCCACGCCTTCAAAGTGGTCTCAGGACCCCCGGACCCCGATCGCCTAAAATTTTTCCGGGTCATCAAATATGACCTAAGAAACCATAGTCACCGCCCCTCCATGATCGTTCCTCATATTTTGCGTTTTTCGGCCAAAAAACTAGAATTCCGCTCGATTCCCATATTTTCGTGTGCTATAGCCCATGCCTTCCGAGTGGGCCGGGCCCCCTGACTCGGATCACCTAAATTTTTTAAGGCCATCCAATAATACCTAAGGAACAATACTCACCTCCCGGCCATGATCGTTCCTGATATTTTGCATTTTTCGGCCAAAAAACTAGAATTCTCCCTGATTCCCAAATTTTCGTGTGCTATACCCACGCCTTCCAAGTGGTCCAGGGAACCCCGGACCCCGATCGCGTAAAATTTTTCTGGGCTGTCAAATATGACCTAAGGAAGCATAGTAACTGCCCCTCCATGATCGTTTCTCATTGGTTGCACGTATGGGCCAAAAAACTAGAATTCCGGCCGATTACCATATTTTTGTGTGCTATTGCCCACGCCTTCCGAGTGGGACGGGCCCCCCGGACTCGGATCGCCTAAATTTTTCTGGGCCATCAAATAGGACCTAAGGAACCATTGCCACTGCCTCTCCATGATAAATCATCATTTTTTGTATTTTTTGGCCAAAAAACTAGAATTCCGCCCGATTTCCATATTTTTGTGTGCTATAGCCCATGCCTTCCAAGTGGTCCCGGGACCTCCAGACCCCGATTTCCTAAAGTTTTTCCGGGCTATCAAACACGACCGAAGGAAATATAGTAACCGCCCTGCCATGATCATTCCTCATTTTTTGCGTTTTTCGGCCAAACAACTAGAATTCCGCGCGATTCCCATATTTTCGTGTGCTATGCCCTTGCCTTCTGAGTGGTCCCGGGCCCCCCAGACCCTGATCGCCTAAAATTTTTCCGGACAATCAAATACGGCCTAAGGAACCATAGTCACTGCCCCGCCATGAACCTTCCTAGTTGTTTGCGCTTTTCAGCGAAAAAACTAGAATTCTAGCCCACACCTTGCGAGTGGGCCGAGCCCCCCGAACTCAGAACGTGTAAAATTTTTCTGGGCCATTAAATACGACCTAAGCAAGCATAGTCACCGCCCCGCCATTATCGTTCCTAACATTTTGCCTTTTTCGGCCAAAAAATTAGAATTCTGCCCGAATTCCGCCCGATTCCCATATTTTCGTGTGCTATGCCTTCAAAGTGGTCCAGGGACCCCCGGACCCCGATCGCCTAAAATTTTTCCGGGCCATAAAATATGACCTAAGAAACCATAGTCACCGCCCCGCCCTGATCGTTCCTTGTATTTTTTGTTTTTCAGCCAAAAAACCAGAATTTCGCCCGATTCTCAAATTTTCGCGTGCTATAGCCCACGCCTTCCGAATCGGCCGGGCCCCCTGACTCAGATCACCTAAAAAATTTTCTTTCCATCCCATAAGACCTAAGTAACCATACTCACCTCCCCGCCATGATCGTTCCTCTTTTTTTGCCTTTTTCGGCCAAAAAACTAGAATTCTGCCTGATTCCCATATTTTCGTGTGCTATGCCCATGCCTTCCAAGTGGTCTCAAGACCCTCGGACCCCAATCGCCTAAAGTTTTTCCGGGCCATCAAACACGACCTAAGGAAATATAGTAACCTCCCCGCCATGATCATTCCTCATTTTTGCATTTTTCGGCCAAAAAACTAGAATTCCGCGTGATTCCCATATTTTTGTGTGCTATTGCCCACCCTTCCGAGTGGTCCCGGGACCCCCGGACCCCGATCGCCTAAAATTTTTCCGGACAATCAAATACGACCTAAGGAACCATAGTCACCGCCCTGCCATGAACCTTCCTAGTTGTTTGTGCTTCTCAGCGAAAAAACTAGAATTTCACCCGATTCCCATAGTTTCATGTGCTATAGCCCACACCTTGCGAGTGGGCCGGGCCCCCCGGACTCGGACGTATTAAAACTTTTCCGGACAATTAAATACGACCTAAGGAAGCATAGTCACCACCCTGCCATGATCGTTCCTCACTTTTTGCGTTTTTCGACCAAAAAAATAGAATTCCGCCCGATTCCCATATTTTAGGTGATCCGAGTCCGGGGGAGGCGGCCCACACGGAAGGAGTGGGCTATAGCACATGAAAATTTGGGAATCAGGCGAAATTCAAGCTTTGTGGTTGTAAAATGCAAAAAATGAGGAAAGGTCATTGTGGGGTGGTGACTATGGTTCCTTAGGTCGTATTTGATGGCCCGGAAAAATTTTAGGCGATCCTGCTCCGGGGGGCCCTACCAACTGGGAAGGCGTGGGCTATAGCATACGAAAATATGGGAATCGATTGGAATTCTAGTTGTTTGGCCATTAAAACGCAAAAAATGAGGAACGATCATGGCTGGGAGGTGACTATGGTTCCTTAGGTCGTACTTGATGGCCCAGAAATTTTTTAGGCGATCCGAGTCCGGGGACCCGGCCCACTTGGAAGGCGTGGGCTATAGCACACGAAAAAATAGGAATCGGTCAGAATTTTAGTTTTTTGGCCAAAAATGCAAAAAATAAGGAACGATCATGGTGGGGTGGTGACTATGGTTCTTTAGGTTGTATTTGAATGGCCTCGAAAAGTTTTAGGCGATCCGAGTCCGGGGGGGCCGGCCCACTCGGAAGGCGTGGGATATAGCACACGAAAATATGAGAAGCGGGCGGAATTCTAGCTTTTTGGTTGTAAAATGCAAAAAATGAGGAAAGGTCATGGCGGGGCGGTGACTATGGTTCTTTAGGTCGTATGTGATGGCCTGGAAAAATTTTAGGCGATCCGAGTCCGGGGGGCCGGCCCACTCGGAAGGCGTGGGCTATAGCACACGCAAATCTGGGAATCAGGCGAAATTCTAGCTTTTTGGTTGTAAAATGCAAAAAATGAGGAAAGGTCATGGCGGTGCGGTGACTATGGTCCTTAGGTCGTATTTGATGGCACAAGAAAATTTTAGGCGATCCGGCTCCGGGGGGCTCTACCCACTGGGAAGGCATGGGCTATAGCACACGAAAATATGGGAATCAGCCGAAAGTCTAGTTTTTTGGCCAAAAATCGCAAAAAATGTGGAACGATCATAGCGGGGCAGTTACTATGGTTCCTTAGGTTGTATTTAATGGCCCGGAATAATTTTAGGCAATCCGAGTCCGGGGCCTCCGGCCCACTCGGAAGGCATTGGCTATAGCACACGAAAATATGGGAATCATGCGGAATTCTAGTTTGTTTGGCCGTAAAACACAAAAAATGAGGAAGTATCATGGCAGGGCGGTGACATTTTTTCCATATGTCATATTTGATTACCTAGAAATATTTTAGGCGATCAGGGTCCGGGGGGCCCGGGACCACTTGGAAGGCGTGGGCTACCACACGAAAATATGGGAATCGGGCGGAAATTTAGTTTTTTGGCCGTAAAATGCAAAAAATGAGGAAAGGTCATGGCGGGGAGGTGACTATGGTTCCTTAGGTCGTATTTGATGGCGCGGAAAAATTTTAGGAGATCGGGGTCCGGGGGTCCCAGGACCACTTGGAAGACGCGGGCAATAGCACACGAAAATATGGGAATTAGGCGAAATGCTAGTTTTTTGGCCGTAAAATACAAAAAATGAGGAACGATCATGGAGGGGCGGTGACTATGGTTCCTTTGGTCGTATTTGATGGCCTTGAAAATTTTTAGGCGATCGGGGTCTGGGGGTCCCCGGATCACTTGGAAGGCGTGGGCTATAGCACACGAAAATATGGGAATCGAGCAAAATTCAAGTTTTTTGGCCGTAAAATGCAAAAAATGAGGAACGATCATGGCGGGGCGGTGACTATGGTTCCTTATGTCATATTGGATGCCCCGGAAAAATTTTAGGTGATCGGTATTCGGGGGTCCCGGGACCACATGAAAGGCGTGGGCTATAGCAAATGAGAATATGGGAATCGGGCGAAATTCTTGTTTTTTGGCCGTTAAACGTAAACAATGTGGAAAGGTCTTGGTGGGGCGATGACTATGGTTCCTTAGGTCTTATTTGATGGCCCGAAAAATTTTTAGGCGATCCGAGTCCTAGGGGCCCGACCCACTCGGAAGGCGAGGGCTATAGTACATGAAAAATGCAAAAATGAGGAACGATCATGGCGGGGCGGTGACTATGGTTCCTTATGTCGTATTGGATGCCCCGTACAATTTTTAGGCGATCGGGTTCCGGGGGTCCCAGGACCACTTGGAAGGCGTGGGCTATAGCACATGAAAATATGGGAATCGAGCAAAATTCTAGTTGTTTGGCCGTAAAACGCAGACAATGTGGAAAGGTCTTGGCAGGGCAATGACTATGGTTCCTTAGGTCTTATTATATGGACCACAAAAATTTTAGGCGATCGGGGTCCGGGGGTCTCGGGACCACTGGGAAGGCGTGGGCTATAGCACACGAAAATATGGGAATCAGGATGACTTCTAGATTTTTGGCCGTAAAATGCAAAAAATGAGTAAAGGTCATGGCGGGGCGGTGACTATGGTTCCTTAGGTCGTATTTGATGGCCCGAACAAATTTTAGGTGATCCGGCTCCGGGAGGCCCTACCAATTGGGAAGGCGTGGGCTATATAGCAAACAAAAATATGGAAAACAGGCGAAATTCTAGTTTTTTGCCGAAAAACGCAAAAAATGAGGAACGCTCACGGCGGGGCGGTGACTATGGTTCCTTAGGAAGTATTTGATGGCCCAAAAAAGTTTTTGGATATCGCGGTACGGGGGTCCCGGGACCACTTTGAAGGCTTGGGCTGTAGCACACGAAAATATAGGAATCAGGTGAAATTCTAAATTTTTGGTCGTAAAATGCAAAAAGACGAGGAACGATCATGGCAGGGGCGGTGACTATGGTTCTTTAGGTCGTACTTGATGTCCTGGAAAATTTTTAGGTGATTTGATTCCGAGGGGGGGGGGGTCCGGGCTTACTCGAAAGGCGTTGGCTAGCACACGAAAATATGGGAATCAGGAGTTTTTTGGCCGTAAAATGCAAAACAAAACAGGAACGGTCATGGCAGGAGGAGACTATGGTTCCTTAGGTCGTATTCGATTGCCCAGAAAAGTCTTAAACTATCCGGGTCCGGGCGGGCCCTACCCACTAGTAAGGCGTGGGCTTTAGCACACGAAAATATGGGAATCAGGTGGAATTCTAGTTTTCTGGCCGTAAAACGCAAACAAACGAGGAACGGTCGTGGCAGGGAGGTGACTATGATTCTTTAGGTCGTATTTGATGGCCCGGAAAATTTTTAGGTGATCCGAGTCCGGTGGGACCGACCTACTCGGAAGGCGTGGGGTATAGCACACAAAAATATGGGAATCGGGCGGAATTCTAGATTTTTGGCCGTAAAACACAAAAAATGAGGAACGATTATGGAGGGGCGGTGACTATTGTTCCTTAGGTCGTATTTGATGGCCCTGAAATATTTTAGGCGATACGGGTCTGGGGGCCCCGGGCCCACTTGGAAGGCGTGGGCTATAGCACACGCAAATATGGGAATCAGGCGGAATTCTAGTTTTTAGCCGTAAAATGCAAAAAATGAGTAAAGGTTGTGGCAGGGCGGTGACCACGGTTCTTTAGGTCGTATTTGATGGCTCGGAAAAATTTTAGGCGTTCCGGCTCCGGGGCGCCCAACCCAATGGGAAGGCATGGGCTATAGCACACGAAAATATAAGAATACGGCGAAATTCTAGTTTTTTGGCCAAAAAACGCAAAAATTGAGGAACGATCATGGCGGGGCAGTGACTATGGTTCCTTAGGTCATATTTGATGGCCTGGAAAATTTTAGGAGATCGCGGTACGGGGGTCCAGGGACCACTTGGAAGGCGTGGGCTATAGCACACGAAAATATGGGCATCATGCGAATTCTAGTTTTTTGGCCGTAAAATACAAAAAATGAGGAACGATCATGGCAGTGCGGTGACTATGGTTCCTTAGGTCGTATTTGATTACCCAGAACAATTTTAGGCGATCGGGGTCCGGGGGTCCCGAGACCCCTAGGAAGGCTTGGGCTATATAGCACAAGAAAATATGGGAATTGGGCGGAATTCTAGTTTTCATGTCCGTAAGAGGCAAAAAATGAGGAACGATCATGGCAGGGAAGTGAATATGGTTCTTAGGTCGAATCGGATGGCCTGGAAAAATTTTAGGCGATCCGAGTCCGGGGGGCCCAGCCCACGCGGAAGGCGTGGGCTATTATAGCACAGGACAATATGGGAACCGGGCGGAATTCTAGTTTTTTGGCCGTAAAATGCAAAACATGTGCAAAGGTCATGGCGGGGAAGTGACTATGGTTCCTTAGGTCGTATTTGATGGCCCGGAAAATTTTTAGGCGATCCGGGTCTGGGGGGCACGGGTCCACTCGCAAGGCGTGAGCTATAGCACACGAAAATATGGGAATCAGGCGAAAGTCTAGTTTTTTGGCCGCAAAATGCAAAATATGAGCGATGATCATGGCGGAGCGGTGACTATGGTTCCTTAGGTCGTATTTGATGGCCCGAAAAAATTTAAGGAAATCGGGATCCTGGTGTCCCGGTACCACTTGGAAGGAGTGGGCTATAGCACACGAAAATATGGGAATTGGGCGGAATTCAAGTTTTTTGGCCGAAAAATGCAAAACATGAGGAACGATCATGGCGGGGTGATGAATTTGGATCCTTAGGTCGTACTTAATGGCCGGCAAAATTTTAGGCAATCCTAGTACGGGGGTGGGGGGGGGACTCGGAAGGCGTGGGCTATAGCACACGAAAATATGGGAATCGCGCGAAATTCTAATTATTTAGCCGTAAAATGCCAAAAATGAGGAAAGGTCATGGCGGGGCGGTGACTATGGTTCCTTAGGTCGTATTTGATGGCCCGAACAAATTTTAGGCGATCCGGCTCCAGGAGGCCCTACCAATTGGGAAGGCGTGGGCTACCACACGAAAATATGGGAATCGGGCGGAAATTTAGTTTTTTGGCCGTAAAATGCAAAAAATGAGGAAAGGTCATGGCGGGGAGGTGACTATGGTTCCTTAGGTCGTATTTGATGGCGCGGAAAATTTTTAGGAGATCGGGGTCCGGGGGTCCCAGGACCACTTGGAAGACGCGGGCAATAGCACACGAAAATATGGGAATTAGGCGAAATTCTAGTTTTTTGGCCGTAAAATACAAAAAATGAGGAACGATCATGGCGGGGTGGTGACTATGGTTCCTTAGGTCGTATTTGATGGCCTTGAAAAATTTTAGGCGATCGGGGTCCGGGGGTCCCAGGACCACTTGGAAGGCGTGGGCTATAGCACACGAAAATATGGGAATCGGGCAGAATTCTAGTTTTTTGGCCGTAAAATGCAAAAAATGAGGAACGATCATGGCGGGGCGGTGACTATGGTTCCTTAGGTCGTATTTGATGGCCCGGACAAATTTTAGGCGATCGGGGTCCGGGGTCCCTACCCACTAGGAAGGCGTGCGCTATAGCACACGAAAATTTGGCAATCGGGCGAAATTCTATCTTTTTGGCCGAAAAAAGCAAAAATGAGGAACGATCATGGCGGGGCGGTGGCTATGGTTCCTTATGTCGTATTGGATGCCCCGGAAAAATTTTAGGTGATCGGTATTCGGGGGTCCCGGGACCACTTGAAAGGCGTGGGCTATAGCACACGAGAATATGGGAATCGGGCAAAATTCTAGTTTTTTGGTCGTTAAACGCAAACAATGTGGAAAGGTCTTGGTGGGGCGATGACTATGGTTCCTTAGGTCTTATTTGATTGTCCGAAAAATTTTTAGGCGATCCGAGTCCTAGGGGCCCGGCCCACTCGGAAGGCGAGGGCTATAGCACATGAAAAATGCAAAAATGAGGAACGATCATGGCGGGGCGGTGACTATGGTTCCTTATGTCGTATTGGATGCCCCGTACAATTTTTAGGCGATCGGGGTCCGGGGGTCCCGGGACCACTTGGAAGGCGTGGGCTATAGCACATGAAAATATGGGAATCGGGCAAAATTCTAGTTGTTTGGCCGTAAAACGCAAACAATGTGGAAAGGTCTTGGCGGGGCAATGACTATGGTTCCTTGGGTCTTATTTGATGGCCCGCAAAAATTTTAGGCGATCTGAGTCTTGGGAGCCGGGCCCACTCGAAAGGCGGGGGTATAAGCACACGAAAATATGGGAATCGGGCGGAATTCTAGTTTTTTGTAAAAAAACGCAAAATATGAGGAACAATCATGGCGGGGTGGTGACTATGGTTCCTTATGTCGTATTGGATGCCTCAGAAAACTTTTAGGCCATCGGGGTCGGGGGGTCCCGGGACCACTTGGAAGGTGTGGGCTATAGCACACGATAATATGGGAATCAGGCGGAATTTTAGTTTTTTGGCCGTAAAATGCAAATATTGAGGAAAGGTCTTGGCGGTGCGGTGACTATGGTTCCTTAGTTCGTATTTGATGGCCTGGAAAACTTTTAGGCGATCCGGCTCCGGGGGGCCCTACCAACTAGGAAGGCGTGGGCTATAACATACGAAAATATGGGAATCAGGCAAAATTCTAGTTTTTGGCCGAAAAACACAAAAAATAAGGAACGATCATGGCGGGGTGGTGACTATGGTTCCTTAGGTCGTATTATATGGACCACAAAAATTTTAGGCGATCGGGGTCCGGGGGTCCCGGGACCACTGGGAAGGCGTGGGCTATAGCACACGAAAATATGGGAATCAGGATGACTTCTAGATTTTTGGCCGTAAAATGCAAAAAATGAGTAAAGGTCATGGCGGGGAGGTGACTATGGTTCCTTAGGTCGTATTTGATGGCCCGAACAAATTTTAGGCGATCCGGCTCCAGGAGGCCCTACCAATTGGGAAGGCGTGGGCTATATAGCAAACAAAAATATGGGAAACAGGCGAAATTCTAGTTTTTTTGCCAAAAAATGCAAAAAATGAGGAACGCTCACGGCGGGGCGGTGACTATGGTTCCTTAGGAAGTATTTGATGGCCCAAAAACGTTTTTGGATATCGCGGTACGGGAGTCCCGGGACCACTTTGAAGGCTTGGGCTGTAGCACACGAAAATATAGGAATCAGGTGAAATTCTAAATTTTTGGTCGTAAAATGCAAAAAGACGAGGAACGATCATGGCAGGGGCGGTGACTATGGTTCTTTAGGTCGTACTTGATGTCCTGGAAAATTTTTAGGCGATGTAGATCCGGCCGAGGGGGGGGGGGTCCGGGCTTACTCGAAAGGCGTTGGCTAGCACACGAAAATATGGGAATCAGGAGAAATTCTAGTTTTTTGGCCGTAAAACGCAAAACAACGAGGAACGGTCATGGCAGGAGGAGACTATGGTTCCTTAGGTCGTATTCGATTGCCCAGAAAAGTCTTAAACTATCCGGGTCCGGGCGGGCCCTACCCACTAGTAAGGCGTGGGCTTTAGCACACGAAAATACGGGAATCGGGTGGAATTCTAGTTTTCTTGCTGTAAACGCAAACAAACGAGGAACGGTCATAGCAGGGAGGTGACTATGGTTCTTTAGGTCGTATTTGATGGCCCGGAAAATTTTTAGGTGATCCGAGTCCGATGGGCCCGACCTAATCAGAAGGCGTGGGCTATAGCACACAAAAATATGGGAATCAGGCGGAATTCTAGATGTTTGGCCGTAAAACGCATAAAATGAGAAACGATTATGGAGGGGCGGTGACTATGGTTCCTTAGGTCGTATTTGATGGCCCTGAAATATTTTAGGCGATACGGGTCTGGGGCCCCCGGGCCCACTTGGAAGGCGTGGGCTATAGCACACGCAAATATGGGAATCAGGCGGAATTCTAGTTTTTTAGCCGTAAAATGCAAAAAATGAGTAAAGGTTGTGGCAGGGCGGTGACCACGGTTCTTTAGGTCGTATTTGATGGCTCGGGAAAATTTTAGGCGTTCCGGCTCCGGGGTGCCCAACCCAATGGGAAGGCATGGGCTATAGCACATGAAAATATAGGAATACGGCGAAATTCTAGTTTTTTGGCCGAAAAACGCAAAAATTGAGGAACGATCATGGCGGGGCAGTGACTATGGTTCCTTAGGTCGTATTTGATGGCCTGAAAAATTTTAGGAGATCGCGGTACGGGGGTCCAGGGACCACTTGGAAGTCGTGGGCTATAGCACACGAAAATATGGGCATCGTGCGAATTCTAGTTTTTTGGCCGTAAATTACAAAAAATGAGGAACGATCATGGCAGTGCAGTGACTATGGTTCCTTAGGTCGTATTTGATTGCCCAGAACAATTTTAGGCGATCGGGGTCCGGGGGTCCCGAGACCCCTAGGAAGGCGTGGGCTATAAAACAGACAAAAATATGCGAATCGGGCGGAATTCTAGTTTTCATGTCCGTAAGAGGCAAAAAATGAGGAACGATCATGGCAGGGAAGTGAATATGGTTCTTAGGTCGAATCAGATGGCCCGGAAAAATTTTAGGCGATCCGAGTCCGGGGGCCCCAGCCCACGCGGAAGGCGTGGGCTATTATAGCACAGGAAAATATGGGAATCGGACGGAATTCTAGTTTTTTGGCTGTAAAATGCAAAACATGTGCAAAGGTCATGGCGGGGCAATGACTATGGTTCCTTAGGTCGTATTTGATGGCCCGGAAAATTTTTAGGCGATCCGGATCTGGGGGGCCCGGGTCCACTCGCAAGGCGTGTTTTATAGCACACGAAAATATGGGAATCAGGCGAAAGTCTAGTTTTTTGGCCGCAAAATGCAAAATATGAGCGATGATCATGGCAGGGCGGTGACTATGGTTCCTTAGGTCGTATTTGATGGCCCGAAAAAATTTAAGGAAATCGGGATCCTGGTGTCCCGGTACCACTTGGAAGGAGTGGGCTATAGCACATGAAAATATGGGAATTGGGCGAAATTCAAGTTTTTTGGCCGAAAAATGCAAAACATGAGGAACGATCATGGCGGGGTGATGAATTTGGTTCCTTATGTCGTACTTAATGGCCGGCAAAATTTTAGGCAATCCTAGTACGGGGGGGGGGGGGAACTCGGAAGGCATGGGCTATAACACACGAAAATATGAGAATCGGGCGGAATTCATGTGTTTTGGCTATAAAATGCAAAAAATGAAGAAAGGTCATGGTGGTACGGTGAGTATGGTTCCTTAGGTCGTATTTGATGGCCCGGAAAAATTTTAGGCGATCCGGCTCTGGGGGGTTCTACCAACTGGGAAGGCGTGGGCTATAGTACACGAAAATATGGGAAGCGGGTGGAATTCTAGTTTTTTGGCCATTAAAATGCAAAAGAAGAGGAACGATCATGGCTGGGCGGTGACTATTGTTCCTTTGGTCATATTTGATAGCCTGGAAAAATTTTAGGCGATCCGAGTCCGAGGAGCCTGGCCCACTCGAAAGGCGTGGGCTATAGCACACGAAAATAAGGGAATCGGGCAGAATTCTATTTTTTTGGCCGAAAAATGCAAAAATAATGAGGAACGATCATGGAGGGATGGTGACTATGGCTCTTTAGGTCGTATTTTATGACCTGGAAAAATTTTAGGTGATCCGAGTTCGGGGGAGGCGGCCCACACGGAAGGCGTGGGCTATAGCACACGAAAATTTGGGAATCGGGCGGAATTCAAGCTTTTTGGTTGTAAAATGCAAAAAATGAGGAAAGGTCATTGCAGGGCGGTGACTATGCTTCCTTAGGTCGTATTTGATGGTGCGGAAAATATTTAGGCGATCCGGCTCCAGGGGGCCCTACCAACTAGGAAGGCATGGGCTATAACATACGAAATCTGGGAATCGATTGGAATTCTAGTCGTTTGGCCATTAAAACGCAAAAAATAAGGAACGATCATGGCTGGGAGGTGACTATGGTTCCTTAGGTCGTATTGGATGGCCCAGAAAAATTTTAGGCGATCCGAGTCTGGGGACCCGGCCTACTTGGAAGGCGTGGGCTATAGCACACGAAAAAATGGGAATCGGTCGGAATTCTAGTTTTTTGGCCAAAAAATGCAAAAATGAGGAACGATCATGGCGGGGCAGTGACTATGGTTATTTAGGTCGTATTTGAACGGCCTCAACAAATTTTAGGCGATCCGAGTCCGGGGGGGCGGCCCACTCGGAAGGCGTGGGATATAGCACACGCAAATATGAGAATCGGGCGGAATTCTAGCTTTTTGGTTGTAAAATGCAAAAAATGAGGAAAGGTCATGGAGGGGCAGTGACAATGGTCCTTAGGTCGTATTTGATAGCCCGGAAAAATTTTAGGCGATCCGGCTCCGGGGGGCTCTACCCACTGGGAAGGCATGGGCTATAGCATACGAAAATATGGGAATCAGCCGAAAGTCTAGTTTTTTGGCCGAAAATCGCAAAAAATAAGGAACGATCATGGCGGGGCGGTGACTATGGTTCCTTAGGTTGTATTTAATGGCCCGGAATAATTTTAGGCGATCCGAGTCCGGGGGGTCCGGTCCACTCAGAAGGCATTGGCAATAGCACACAAAAATATGGGAATCGGGCGGAATTCTAGTTTGTTTGGCCGAAAAACACAAAAAATGAGGAAATATCATGGCAGAGCGGTGACATTTTTTCCATATGTCATATTTGATGACCCAGAAATATTTTAGGCGATCGGGGTCCGGGGGTCCCGGGACCACTTGGAAGGCGTGGGGTACCACACGAAAATATGGGAATCGGGCGAAAATTTAGTTTTTTGGCCGTAAAATGCAAATAATGAGGAAAGGTCATGGAGAGGCGGTAACTATTGTTCCTTAGGTCGTATTTGATGGCCCGGAAAAATTTTAGGAGATCGGGGTCCGGGGGTCCCGGGACCACTTGGAAGACGTGGGCAATAGCACACGAAAATATGGGAATTAGGCAGAATTCTAGTTTTTTGGCCGTAAAATACAAAAAATGAGGAACGATCATGGTGGGGTGGTGACTATGGTTCCTTAGGTCGTATTTGATGGCCTTGAAAATTTTTAGGCGATCGGGGTCCGGGGGTCCCCGGACCACTTGGAAGGCGCGGGCTATAGCACACGAAAATATGGGAACCGAGCGAAATTCTAGTTTTTTGGCCGTAAAATGCAAAAAATGAGGAACGATCATGGCGGAGCGGTGACTATGGTTCCTTAGGTCGTATTTGATGGCCCGAACAAATTTTAGGAGATCGGGGTCCAGGGGCCCTACCCACTAGGAAGTCGTGCGCTATAGCACACGAAAATATGGCAAGCGGGCGAAATACTTTTTTTTTGGCCGAAAAAAGCAAAAATGAGGAACGATCATGGTGGGGCGGTGACTATGGTTCCTTATGTCGTATTGGTTGCCCCGGAAATTTTTAGGGGATCGGGGGTCCCGGGACCACTTGAAAGGCGTGGGCTATAGCACACGAGAATATGGGAATCGGGCGAAAGTTTAGTTTTTTGGAGGTAAAATGCAAAAAATGCGGAAAGGTCATGGCAGTGCGGTGACTATGGTTCGTTTGGTAGTATTTGATGGCCTGGAAAACTTTTAGGTGATCCGGCTCCAGGGGGGCCTACCAACTGGGAGGCGTGGGCTATTATAACACACGAAAATATGGGAATCAGGCGAAATTCTAGTTTTTTGGCCGAAAAGCGCAAAAAATAAGGAACGATTATGGCGGGGTGGTGACTATGGTTCCTGAGGTCGTATTATATGGACTGAAACAATTTTAGGCGATCGGGGTCCGGGGGTCCCAGGACCACTTGGAAGGCGTAGGCTATAGCACACGAAAATATGGGAATCGGACGGAATACTAGTTTTTTGGCCGTAAAATGCAGAAACTGAGGAACGATCATGGCTGGGCGGTGACTAAGGTTCCTTAGGTCGTATTTGATGGCCCGGAAAATTTTTATGTGATCGGGGTCCGGGGGTCCCGGGACCACTTGGAAGGCGTGGGCTATAGCACACGAAAATATGGGAATCCGGAGAAATTCTAATTTTTTGGCCGTAAAATGTAAAAAATGAGGAACGATCATGGCAGGGAGGTGACTATGGTTCCTTAGGTCGTATTTGATGGTCCGGAAAAATTTTAGGCGATCGGGGTCCGGGTGTCCCGGGACCACTTAGAAGGCGTTGGCTATAACACACGAAAATATGGGATTCGGGCGGAATTCTAGTTTGTTTGGTTGAAAAACACAAAAAATGAGGAAGTATCATGGCAGGGCGGTGACATTTTTTCCTTATGTCATATTTTATGTCCCGAAAAAATTTTAGGCGATCGGGGTCCGGGGTTCCCGGGACCACTTGGAAGGCGTGGGCTACCACACGAAAATATGGGAATCGGGCGGAATTTTTTTATTTTTGGCCGTAAAATGCAACAATGAGGAACGATCACGGCAGGGCGGTGAATATGGTTCCTTAGGTCGTATTTGATGGCCCGAAAATTTTTTTGGAGATCGGGGTACAGGGGTCCTGGGACCACTTGGAAGACGCGGGAAATAGCACAGAAAATATGGGAATCATGCGGAATTCTAGTTTTTTGGCCGTAAATTGAAATAAATGAGGAACGTTCATGGTGGGGCGGTGACTATGGTTCCTTCGGTCGTATTCGATGGCCCGGAAAAGTTTTAGGTGATCGGGGTCCGGGGGTCCCGAGTCCACTTGGAAGGCATGGGCTATAGCACACGAAAATATGGGAATTTGGTGGAATTCTAGTTTTTTGGTCGTAAAACCCAAAACAACGAGGAACGGTCATGGTAGGGAGGTAACTATGGTTCTTTAGGTCGTATTTGATGGCCTGGAAAAATTTTAGGCGATACGAGCCCGGAGGGCCTGGCCCACTCGGAAGGCGTGGGCTATAGCACACGAAAATATGGGAATCGGGTGGAATTCTAGCCTTTTGGCCGTAAAATGCAAAAAATGAGGAAAGGTCATGGAGGGGCGGTGACTATGGTTCCTTAGGTCGTATATGATGGCCCGGAAAAATTTTAGGCGATCCGGCTCCAGGGGGCCCCACCCATTGGGAAGGCGTGGGCTATATAGCACCCGAAAATACGGGAAACAGGCGAAATTCTAGTTTTTTTGACGAAAAACGCAAAAAAACAGGAACAATCATGGCGGGGCGGAGGTTTTGCTTCCTTTGGACGTATTTGATGGCCCGAAAAAATTTTAGGCGATCCGGTTATGGGGGTCCCTACCCAATAGGAAGGCGTGGGCTATAGCACACGAAAATATGAAAATCACGCGGAATTCTATTTTTTTGGCCGAAAAACGCAAGAATGAGGAGCGATCATGGCGGGGCAGTGACTATGGTTTGTTATGTCGTATTGGATGCCCCGGAAAATTATTAGGCGATCGGGGTCCGGGTGTCCCGGGACCACTTGGAAGGCATGGGCTATAGCACACGAAAATATGGGAATCGGGCGAAATTCTAGTTTTTTGGCAGTAAAACGCAAACAATGTGGAAAGGTCTTGGCAAGGCGATGACTATGGTTCCTTAGGTATTATTTGATGGTCCGAAAAAATCTTAGGCGATCTGAGTTCGTGGGCCCCGGCCCACTCGGAAGGTGTGGGCTATAGCACACGAAAATATGGGAATCGGGCGGAATTCTAATTGTTTGGCCTAAAAACACAAAATATTAGGAATGATCATGGCGGGGCGGTGACTATGGTTCCTTAGGTCGTATTTGATGGCCCAACATTTTTTTAGGACATAGGGGTCTAGGGGTCCCGGGACCACTTGGAAGGCACGGGCTATAGCACACGAAAATATGGGAATCGGGCGGAATTCTAGTTGTTTGGCCGTAAAAAGCAAAAAATGAGGAACAATCATGGCGGGGCGGTGACTATGTTTCGTTATGTTGCATTGGATGCCCCGAAAATTTTTAGGCGATCGGGGTTTGGGGGTCCCGGGACCACTTGGAAGGCGTGGGCTATAGCGCACGAAAATATGGGAATCGGGCGAAATTCTAGTTGTTTGTCCGTAAAAGGCAAACAATGTGGAAAGGTCTTGATGGGTTGATGACTATGGTTCCTTAGGTCCTATTTGATGGGCCGAAATTTTTTTTAGGCGATCCGAGTCCGGGGGGGTCTGGCCCACTCGGAAGGCGTGGGCTATAGCACACGAAAATATGAGAATCGGGCGGAATTCTTGTTGTTTGGCCGAAAATCGCAAAAAATTAGGAACGATCATGGCAGGGCGGTGACTATGGTTCCTTAGGTCGTATTTGATGGCCTAGAAAAATATTAAGATATCGGGGTCCAGGGGTCCCGGGACCACTTGGAAGACGCGGGAAATAGCACACGAAAATATGGGAATTTGGTGGAATTCTAGTTTTTGGCAGTAAAACCCAAAACAACGAGGAATGGTCATGGCAGGGAGGTGACTATGGTTCTTTAGGTCGTATTTGATGGCCTGAAAAATTTTTAGGCTATCCGAGCTCGGAGGGCACGGCCCACTCGGAAGGCATGGGCTATAGCACATGAAAATATGGGAATCGGGTGGAATTCTAGCTTTTTGGCCGTAAAATGCAAGAAATGAGGAAAGGTCATGGCAGGGCGGTGACTATGGTTCCTTAGGTCGTATTTGATGGCCCCGAAAAATTTTAGGCGATCCGGCTCCAGGGGGCCTACCCATTGGGAAGGCGTGGGCTATATAGCACACGAAAATATGGAAAACACGCAAAATTCTAGTTTTTTTGCTGAAAAATTCAAAAAATGAGGAACGATCATGGCATGGAGGTGACTATGGTTCCTTACGTCTTATTTGATGGCCCAGAAAATTTTTAGGCGATCGGTGTCCTGAGGTCCCGGGACCACTTGGAAGGCGTGGGCTATAGCACACGAAAATATGGGAATCGGGCGGAATTCTAGTTTTTTGGCCGTAAAATGCAAAAAATGAGGAACGATCATGGCGGGGTGGTGACTATGGTTCATTAAGTCTTATTTGATGGCCCGAAAAAATTAAAACGCCGGGGGTCCCAGGACCACTTGGAAGACGTGGGCTATAGCACACGAAAACATGGGAATCAGGCGAAATTCTAGTTTTTTGGCCGTAAAACTCAAAAAATGAGGAATGGACATGGCAGGGTGGTGACTATGGTTCTCTAGGTTGTATTTGATAGCCCGGAAAATTTTAGGCGATCCTATTCCGGGGGGCCCAACCGACTAGGAAGGCGTGGGCTATAGCACACAAAAATATGGGAATCGGGCGGAATTCTATTTTTTTGGCCAAAAAATGCAAAAATGAGGAACGATCATGGCGGAGCGGTGACTATGGTTCGTTATGTCGTATTGGATGCCCCAGAAAATTTTTAGGCGATTGGGGTCCGGGGGTCCCGGGACAACTTGGAAGGCGTGGGCTGCACACGAAAATATGCGAATCGGGCGAAATTCTAGTTTTTTGGCCGTAAAACTCAAAAAATGAGGAACGGAAATGGCATGGCAGTGACTATGGTTCTCTAGGTTGTATTTGATGGCCCGAAAAAATTTTAGGCGATCCGGTTCCGGGGGGCCCTACCGACTGGGAAGGCGTGGGCTATAGCATACGAAAATATGGGAATCGGGCGGAATTTTATTTTTTGGCCGCAAAATACAAAAATGAGGAACGATCATGGCGGGGCGGTGACTATGGTTCCTTAGGTCATATTTGATGGCCCGGACCACTTGGAAGGCATGGGCTATAGCACACGAAAATATGAGAATCAGGCAAACTTCTAGTTTTTTGGTTGTAAAACTCAAAAAATGAGGAACGGACATGGCAGGGCGGTGACTCTGGTTCTCTAGGTTGTATTTGATGGCCCGGAAAATATTAGGCGATTCGGTTCCGGGGGGCCCTAGCGACTAGGAAGGCGTGGGCTATAGCATGGGAAAATATGGGAATCGGACGGAATTCAAGGTTTTTGGCCGCAAAATGCAAAAAATGAGGAACGATCATGGCAGGGTGGTGACTATGGTTCCTTAGGTCGTATTTGATGGCCTGGACAAATTTTAGGCGATCAGGGTCCGGGGGTTCCGACACCACTTGGAAGGCGTGGGCTATAGCACACGAAAACATGGGAATCAAGCGAAATTCTAGTTTATTGGTCGTAAAATGGAAAAAATGAGCAACGGACATGGCAGGGCAGTGACTATGGTTCTGTAGGTTGTATTTGATGGCCCGGAAAAATTTTAGGCGATCCGGTTCCGGGGGGCCCTACCGACTAGGAAGGCGTGGGCTATAGCACACGAAAATATGGGAATCGGGCAGAATTCTATTTTTTTGGCCGAAAAATGCAAAAATGAGGAACGATCATGGCGCGGAGGTGACTATGGTTCCTTATGTCATATTGGATGCCTCGGAAAAATTTTAGGCGATCGGGGTCCTGGGGTCCCGGGACCACTTGGAAGGCGTGGGTTGCACAGGAAAATATACGAATCGGGCGAAATTCTAGTTTTTTGGCCGTAAAACTCAAAAATTGAGGAATGGACATGGCATGGCAGTGACTATGGTTCTCTAGGTTGTATTTGATGGCCCGAAAAAATTTTAGGCGATCCGGTTTCGGGGGGCCCTACCGACTTGGAAGGCGTGGGCTATAGCATACGAAAATATGGGAATCGGGCGGAATTTTATTTTTTTGGCCGCAAAATGCAAAAATGAGGAACGATCATGGCGGGGCGGTGACTATGGTTCCTTAGGTTATATTTGATGGCACGGACAAATTTTAGGCGATCGGGGTCCGGGGGTCCCGGGACCACTTGGAAGGCGTGGGCTATATAGCACACGAAAATATGAGAATCAGGCAAAATTCTAGTTTTTTGGCTGTAAAACTCAAAACATGAGGAATGGACATGGCAGGGCGGTGACTCTGGTTCTCTAGGTTGTATTTGATTGCCCGGAAAATATTAGGCGATTCGGTTCCGGGGGGCCATAGCGACTAGGAAGGCGTGGGCTATAGCATACGAAAATATGGGAATCGTGCGGAATTCAAGGTTTTTGGCCGTAAAATGCAAAAACTGAGGAACGATCATGGCGGGGTGGTGACTATGGTTCCTTAGGTTGTATTTGATGGCCTGGACAAATTTTAGGCGATCAGGGTCCGGGGGTTCCGGCACCACTTGGAAGGCGTGGCACATGAAAACATGGGAATCAAGCGAAATTCTAGTTTTTTGGTCGTAAAATGGAAAAAATGAGCAACGGACATGGCAGAGCAGTGACTATGGTTCTCTAGGTTGTATTTGATGGCCCGGAAAATTTTTAGGCGATCCGGTTTCGGGGGGCCCTACCGACTAGGAAGGCGTGGGCTATAGCACACAAAAATATGGGTATCGGGCGGAATTCTATTTTTTTGGCCGAAAAACGCAAAAAATGAGGAACGATCATGGCGGGGCGGTGACTATGGTTCGTTATATCGTATTGGATGCCCCGAAAAATTTTTAGGCCATCGGGGTCCGGGGGTCTCGGGACCACTTGGAAGGCGTGATAGGCGCATGAAAATATGGGAATCGGGCGAAATTCTAGTTTTTTGGCCGTAAAACGCAAACAATGTGGAAAGGTCTTGGCGGGACGATGACTATGGTTCCTTAGGTCTTTATTGATGGGTTGAAAAAAAATTTAGGTGATCCAAGTCCGGGGGGGCCGGCCCACTCGGAAGGCGTGGGCTATAGCGCACGAAAATATGGAAATCGGGCGGAATTCTAGTTTTTTAGCCATAAAAAATACAAAATGAGGAACGATCATGGCGGGGTGGTGACTATAGTTCCTTAGGTTGTATTTGATGGCTCGGACAAATTTTAGGAGATCGGGGTCCGGGGGTCCCAAGACCACGAAAACATGGGAATCACGCGAAATTCTAGTTTTTTCGCCGTAAAACTCAAAAAATGAGGAACGGATATGGCAGGGCGGTGACTATGGTTCTCTCGGTTGTATTTGATGGCCTGAAAAATATTAAGGAATCCGGTTCCGGGGGCCCTACCGACTAGGAAGGCGTGGGCTATATAGCACACGAAAATATGGGAAACACGTGAAATTCTAGTGTTTTGGCCGAAAAATGCAAAAAATGAGGAACGATCACGGTGGGGCGGTGACTATGGTTCCTTAGGACATATTTGATGGCCCAAAAATTTTTTAGGAGTTCGGGGTCCGGGGGACCCGGGACCACTTGGAAGGCGCGGGCTATAGCACAGGAAAATTTGGGAATCGGGCGGAATTCTAGTTTTTTGGCCGTAAAATGCAAAAAATGAGGAACGATCATGGCGAGGCGGTGACTATGGTTTCTTAGGTCCTATTTGATGGCCAGGACAAATTTTAGGCGATCGGGGTCCGGGTGTCCCGGGACCACTTGGAAGGCGTGGGCTATAGCACACGAAAATATGGGAATCAAGCGAAATTCTAGTTTTTTGGCCGGAAAACGCAAAAAAATGAGGAACGGTCATGGCAGTGGGGTGACTATAGTTCTCTAGGTCGTATTTGATGGCCCGAAAATTTTTTTAGGCGATCCGGTACCGGAGGACCCTACGCACTAGGAAGGCGTGGGCTATAGCACACGAAAATATTGGAATCGGGGGGAATTTTAATTTTTTTGCCGAAAAAAGCAAAAATGAGGAACGATCATGGCGGGGCGCTGACTATGGTTCCTTATGTCATATTGGATGCCCCGGAAAACTTTTAGGCGATAAGGTTCCTGGGGTCCCGGGACCACTTGGAAGGCGTGGGCTACCATACGAAAATATGGGAATCGGGCGGAATTTTAGTTTTTTGGCCGAAAAATGTAAAAAACGAGGAACGATCATGGCTGGGCGTTGACTATGGCTCCTTATGTCATATTTGATGGCCCAGAAAAATTTTAGGCGATCGGGGTCCAGGTGTCCCGAGACCACTTGGAAGGCGTGAGCACACGAAAATATGGGAATCGGGCAAAATTCTTGTTTTTTGGCCGTAAAATGCAAAAACATGAGGAATGGTCATGGCAGGGCGGTGACTATGGTTCTCTAGATCGTATCGACGAACAGTTTAATGCGTTGGAAACTAGACTCATAGATCTTCAATTTGATAGGTAGATCACCCCATAATTCCAAGTATATTGGGAGAAAAAAGTAGTAACATTTGACCTAAAGTTTAAGTAAAATTATAAACGTAAGTTGCGACAACTTTTATCGACTTTGTTTCATAACTCGCTTGACTTCAAGACTTATGATACAGATATTATATGATTCAAATACATTAAAACATGACCTCTTGGGAAAATTAATCACCTCTAGTGTTACCCGAAAATACGGGTTACAACATCCTTGATTCGTTTAACTTCTAATACTTGTTAACCACTCTTATACACCCTTGTATCGTTTAAGACCAATAGGATTAACTTCTTATCATCTCAAAGATAATCTCTTCTTGGATTTATGTCGACTAACTTATGGCGTGATCTAAGGTACGCGAATTTGGGTTGTAACACCCTCTCCCCCTTAGGAACATTCGTCCTCGAATGTAAGGGTTTATGGGGTGTCTAACTCATCGTGGATTCCGACGGAAATTTCCGGCTGAGCTTCCCCTATAAAATGGACACTAGCCAAACTTGCAAGCAGTTAAACCCAACCTATGGCCTTACAAGACTATACAAAGCATTATGGATATGTACATTATCTGCATATCACCATTTTGTATTAAAAAAAAGTATTCACAAGCTATTGCTTACCTCATAGAGCCGTTCCACCTTATAATGCGTCCTTCTTTCCCCCGGCATCCTCGTTATTTTCACTCTGAAATAGGTAAGGGTATTTAGACTTCATCTCCTCTTCTGCTTCCCATGTCATTTCTTCTATATTCTTGTTACTCCATAATACTTTGACGGAAGCTACATCCTTTATTCTCAGCTTGCGGACTTGTCGATCTAATATAGCCACTGGCACTTCATCATATGATAGATCCTCTGTAACTTGTACATCTTTGATAGGGACGACCCGAGAAGGGTCTCCAATACATTTCCTCAACATAGATACATGGAATACCGGGTGTACAAATTCCAATTTAGATGGCAATTCTAACTCATAAGCAACCTGTCCAATTCGTCGAAGAATTTTGTACGGCCCAATATACCGCGGACTCAACTTACCCTTCTTCCCAAAACGCATAACACCCTTCATCGGCGAGATCTTCAGGAAAACCCAATCACCAACCTCAAATTCCAGATCACGACGTCGGACATCGGAATAAGACTTTTGCCTGCTTTGTGCCGTCCTCAGTCGCTCTTGTATCACTTTCACCTTCTCAATGGCTTGGTGAATCAAATCTTTCCCATATAATTCTGTCTCACCGACTTCGAACCATCCAACTGGTGATCTATATCTCCTCACGTACAGTGCCTCATACGGGGCCATTTTAATACTGGAATGGTAGCTATTATTGTAGGCGGATTCTATAAGTGCCAGATGGTCATCCCAATTCCCCTTAAAATCTAGAACATATGCTCGTAGCATATCTTCAAGCGTCTGAATGGTACGTTCAGCCTGTCCGTCAGTCTGCGGATGGAATGCAGTGCTGAGATTTACTTGTGTGCCTAAACCCTTCTGAAAAGACCTCCAAAAGTTAGCCGTAAATTGAGCTCCTCAGTCTGATATAATAGATACCGGCACACCATGACGACTAACAGTCTCCTTGATATACAACTTTGCATAATCTTCAGCCGTGTAAGTTGTCTTAACTGGCAGAAAATGGGTAGATTTTGTAAGTCGATGAACTATCACCTAGATGGAATTAAACTTATGATAAGAGCGAGGTAATCCAATAATGAAGTCCATATTAATCACCTCCCATTTCCAGGTAGGAATCTCTATATTCTGAATCAATCCACTGGGTTTCTGATGCTCGATCTTTACTTGTTGACAATTAGTACACTGAGCTACAAATTCTGCAATAGACTCCTTCATGTTATCCCACAAATACTGCTCCTTAACGTCATGATACATCTTTGTCGAGCCGGGATGGATAGAATATCGGGACTGATGAATCTCAATCATAATCTTCTCTCGCAACCCTACCACACTAGGCACACATAATTGGCCCTGGTATCTCAGTGTCCCATCTCCTCCGATCTTGAAAGCTGTAATCTTACACTGCTGAATTCCCTCTCTCAATCTTACTAAGATAGGATCTTCATATTGCCATGCTTTTACCTCGGCTACCAAAGATAATTATGTCGTATTCTGTACAGTAACACCTCCGTCATCAGAGTCCAACAATCTGATTCTCATACTGTCCAGCTAGTGAAGCTCTTTGGTCAACCCTTGTCTACCTGCCTCAATATGTATTAAGCTTCCTATTGACTTACGGCTGAGAGCATCTGCCACAACATTGGCTTTACCGGGATGGTACAATATCTCGACGTCGTAGTTTTTTGGTAATTCAAGCCACCTACATTGCCTCAAATTCAATTCCTTCTACTTGAAGATGTATTGTAAACTCTTGTGATTTGTGTAGATGTCAACATGGACGCCGTATAAGTAGTGTCGCCATATCTTCAAAGCATATATTACTGCAGCCAATTTCAAATCATGAGTCGGGTAATTCTTTTCATGCTTCTTTAATTGTCTTGATGCATAAGCAATCACCTTCCCACGTTGCATCAATACGCACCCCAAACATATACCTGAGGCATCATAATATACCACATAACCTTTTGTTCCTTCTGGGAGAGTGAGCACTGGCGCGGATGTCAATCGATTCTTTAGCTCCTGAAAACTATGTTCACAAGCATCAGACCACTGGAACTTGGTAGTTTTCTGTGTTAACTTAGTCAATGGTGCTGATATAGAGGAAAACCCTTCTACAAACCGCCTATAATATCCTGCTAGCCCTAGGAAGCTGCGGACTTCTGACGGTGTTGTAGGTCTTGGCCAATTCTTCACTGCATCGATCTTCTGAGTGTCGACACTAATACCCTCATCAGATATCACATGGCCAAGGAATGCTACTGAGTTCAGCAAGAATTCACATTTAGAGAGCTTAGCATATAACTTATGATCCTGAAGGGTCTGGGCATAAGCCTGAATATGGGAAATATCCATGCCCTCTACCAAGGAGGCTGTTGTGCACTCATTTATCAGATGTGGTCCCAACCCGTTCACGAACAGGTGCACCCTATCACTCATCTCGGCCACCATATGGGGAGTATACCTTGCTAAAGAATCAAACTGTATACTATACTCTCGTACACTCATATTACCCTGTCGAAGGTTCAAGAACTTATCAGCTCTAGCTCGTCGTATCTCAGCTGGCAAGTAGTGACGAAGAAAGGCCTTAGAAAATTCCTTCCACACGGCTGGAGGAGCGTTCGGACCCCTAGATCTCTCCCAACTATCATACCATAAAATCGCTAAATCCCGTAACCGATAAGAATCCAACTCTACTGCCTCTGTATCACTAGCATGCATAACCCGCAATGTACAATGAACCTAATCAATAAATGTTTGCGGGTCCTCCTTGGGGTTTGATCCGGTAAACACTAGAGGGTCTAGATTAATAAAATCACAAACTCTCGCACTAACCGGTTTATCAGCAGCACCGATTTTCTGCCTCTGAGCCTAAGCAGCTACCAAGCTAGTCAAAAACTGCACCGCACTGCGCATATCGTGGTCTATAGTGCCAGACGGAGGAACTGGATGTACTGGGTGCCTCCTAATATCTTCTGGAGGAGACAGAGAGGTATGAGACAGCATCTCACTATGAGGCTCACTTTGGCCTGCTATGGCTGGAGGCACCTGAATGTTACCCTCTCCCACAACTGTATCAAGCTGTTTACTAATCGCTTGCTTCCTAGTCGAAGGCATCGCTAAAAGAAAACAAGGTGAATATTAGATATGAACACTTACGACTCAACTCTACGCACGATCTAGATTCAAGAAGAAGGTAACAACCCTAGATGTCACGTAGCCTCCTGATTATAAATGTGGCGCGCTACACATCCATAATCAAAACTCTACTAGACACGGCTCATAGACAACCCCTAGGACAGACTTGCTCTGATACCAAGTTTGTCACGACCCAACTGGAGGGTCATGACTAGCACCCGGGTCATACTTGCCGAGCACCAACGTACATTTTATCTAACCTTCCTTATTATCTTTAAGGGCCGACAAGATCAATATAAATGACAGACATGGATCATAAACATCCAACAATGAAAGATAATGTCATGAACATACATAACATGGGACGACAAGACTGTCAAGAAACTATATATAAGGTACGAGCTACCATGAGTCGACACCTGTCTATGAGCCTCTAAAGGAACATAAGTTCTACAATATTGCCGGAACAGGGCCCCGACATACCCATAATGTCTATAACAAAAATGCATACCAAGACCACGACAAGTCCGGAGAAGGGATCTCGCCAATAAATGCTGAACTGGACAGCCTACTGTGGTGGGGGAGCTGCGTCTACCCGTCTATCAGGACTTGCAGCACGACATGCAGCATCCACAAATAAAAGGGACGTCAGTACGAATAAAGTACTGAGTATGTAAGGCAGGAAAGCATAAGTAAGAACAGTAATGTAAACAGGGATAGGGAATATACAACCTGTGACATCTGGGTACCTCTAAGGGCTACTGACATGAAACACATGATACATACATATATATACATACATAAACTTTTAAAACATACGCCTTTGTGGGCATCACCATCATCATATCGTACCCGGCCGTAATAGGCTTAGTAAAAATGTACCCGGCTATCATAAGGCTCGGTAGAATCGTACCCGGCCACGTGGAACTCGGTAACACCCAACTGATCAGTGGTTGCACAATAGGTGCCGTACTCGGCCGACTATAGCGTGGCTCGGTAGAGTAAAATAAATACATATATAATACTGCATGCTCGACTCATGGAATCACGTTCTAAACCTTTCGGAGTGACGTAAGGTTGGTATCCTCTGATAGATATATATATATATATATGGCTCTGTAGAGTAAAATAGATACATATATATGATGCATGCTGGACTCATTGGAATCACATTTTGAACCTTTCGGAGTGATGTAAGGTCGGTATCCTTCGTACATGTTATTAGGATTAACTCTTCATCAAGAATCTTATAAGAATCAGGAACTACCAACAACATTGATAATATAAGAATAAGAGAAGTAACATCAATATCAATCGTTTCATAAGAAGGGCAGCAATGTAAGTACTGCTAGCTTCTAAGAGTAGAGTATCTTTGGGAGCTCGTTCATTACATTATGTACAATCGGAGTCGTGCAAAAGAATGAAGGGGATAGCCTAACATACCTTGTATATACTTCCCAACCTCAAGCTATGCAAATGTCACGACTCCTTAGTCTACAATAAGAGAAATGACACTATCATTATCGTTTAAGCGTCGTAACTATTATGTATCGACCGCAACCTATTTTACGATGAAACGGACAGCACCTCCCCTATTTATATGACTTCACACAAGTCAATACAATCACCAAACAGCCCAAAACAACATTATTAATAATCATATTGAGCCTCCCAAAATAGTCCACCAACCAACAACATTACTACCAAGCCTTTCGATATATATTTCACAAGTTCTAGCTTCAACGACTTAGCCGCAACTTGGATAATATTAAATATATATATAGAGTAAGAGGTTCCTTACCTTTAAACAGAAAGAACAACTCCAATTTGACCTTAATTTTCCACGAAATATCTCTCCAATTCTTCCACAAGAACAAGGAAGCGAAACTAGCAATCAATTCGGGTTTTTCGGCACTAGAATTACTTTAGAAGACCTGAAATCACCTAGGGTTGATATTAAAAACTTGAAGGAGTATTTACAGAACATAAAACACTTAAAACAACCTCCCACACGAGCTGGAACAACATAAAAATCAGCAACAACAAGAAGAACAAGAAAGTTACTAGCGCCACGGGATTCCCGACACTTGATTTGTGTTGTTTGCCCTTTGTTTGGGTCTTGGATCATGAGAGAACCTTGAGAGAGGGTTTTTAGGGTTATAAGGTATGAATATACTGAAAAATAATGACTTAAAACGGGGTTGAGGTATCTTATATATATCCATATGTCTTAAACCGCCTATGTGGGCCCCATAGAGAGCTGCTTGGCGCACTCTCATGAAAACGCGAATATCTCTCTATTCCGAGATTGTATCGACAAACGGTTTAATGAGTTGGAAACTAGACTCATAGATCTTCAATTTGATAGGTATATCACCCCATAATTCCAAGTATATTGGGAGAAAAATGTAGTAACATTTGACCTAAAGTTTAAGTAAAATTATAAACGTAAGTTGCGACAACTTTTATCGACTTTGTTTCATAACTCGCTTGACTTCAAGACTTATGATACAGATATTATATGATTCAAATACATTAAAACATGACCTCTTGGGAAAATTAATCACCTCTAGTGTTACCCGAAAATACGGGTTACAACATCCTTGATTCGTTTAACTTCTAATACTTGTTAACCACTCTTATACACCCTTGTATCGTTTAAGACCAATAGGATTAACTTCTTATCATCTCAAAGATAATCTCTTCTTGGATTTATGTCGACTAACTTACGGCATGATCTATGGTATGCGAATTTGGGTTGTAACACCCTCTCCCCCTGCCTACTCGGAAGGCGTGGGCTATAGTACACGAAAATATGGAAATCGGGCAGAATTCTAGGTTTTTGGCCATAAAATGCAAAAAATGAGGAAAGTTCATGGCGGGGCGGTGACTATGGTTCCATAGGTCATATTTGATGGCCCAAAAAACTTTTTTGGCGATCCGGCTCCGGGGGGCCTACCCACTGGGAAGGCGTGGGCTATAGCACACGAAAATATAGGAATCAGGCGAAAGTCTAGTTTTTTGGCCGAAAAATGCCAAAAATGAGGAACGATCATGGCGGGACGGTGAATATGGTTCCTTAGGTTGTATTTATTGGCCCGGAAAATTTTAGGCGATCCGAGTCCGGGGGGTCCGACCCACTCGGAAGGCTTTGGCTGTAGCACACGAAAATATGGGAATCGGGCGGAATTCTAGTTTGTTTGGCCGATAAACACAAAATATGTGGAAGTATCATGGCAGGGCAGTGACTATAGTTCCTTATGTCGTATTGTTTCCCCCAAAAAAATTTTAGGCGCTCGGGGTACGGGTGTCCCGGGACCAGTTGGAAGGTGTGGGCTATAGCACACGATAATATGGGAATCGGGGGGCATTCTAGTTTTTTGGCCGTAAAATGCAAAAAATGAAGAAAGGTCATGGCGGTGCGGTGAGTATGGTTCCTTAGGTCGTATTTGATGGCCTGGAAAACTTTTAGGTGATCCGGCTCTAGGGGCCCCACCAACTGGGAAGGCGTGGGCTATAGCACACGAAAATATGGGAATCGGGCAAAATTCTAGTTTTTACGCCAAAAAATGCAAAACATAAGGACCGTTCATGTCGGGGTGGTGACTATGGTTCCTTAGGTCATATTATATGGACCGAAATAATTTTAGGCGATTCGAGGCCCGGGGGGGGCCTACCAACTGAGTAGGCGTGGGCTATAGCACATGAAAATATGGGAATCGGGTGGAATTCTAGTTTTTTGTCCATTAAAACGCAAAAAATGAGGAACGATAATGGCTGGGCGGTGACAATGGTTCCTTAGGTCGTATTTGATGGCCCCGAAACATTTTAGGTGATCCGAGTCCGGGGGCCTGGCCAACTCGAAAGGTGTGGGCTATAGCAGACGAAAATATGGGAATCGGGCGGAATTCTAGTTTTTTCGCTGAAAAACGCAAACAACTAGTAACGTTCATGGCGGGGCGATGACTATGGTTCTTTAGGTCGTATTTGATGGTCTGAAAAAATTTTAGGCGATCGGGGTCCGGGGGGCCCTACCCATTGGGAAGGCGTGGGCTATTATAGCACACGAAAATATGGTAATCGGGCGGAATTCTAGCTTTTTGGCCGTAAAATGCAAAAAATGAGGAAAGGTCATGGCAAGGCGGTGACTATGGTTCCATAGGTCATATTTGATGGCCCAAAAAATATTTTGGCGATCCGATTCCGGGGGGCCCTACCCACTGGGAAGGCGTGGGCTATAGCACATGAAAATATGGGAATCAGGCGAAAGTCTAATTTTTTGGGCGAAAAATGCAAAACATGAGGTACGATCATGGCGAGGCGGTGACTATGGTTCCTTAGGTTGTATTTATTGGCCTGGAATAATTTTAGGCGATCCTAGTCCGGGGGGTCCGACCCACTCGGAAGGCATTGGCTATAGCACACGAAATTATGGGAATGGGGCGGAATTTTAGTTTGTTTGGCCGATAAACACAAAATATGTGGAAGTATCATGGCAAGGCGGTGACTATGGTTCCTTATGTCGTATTGTTTCCCCCAGAATAATTTTAGGTGCTCGGGGTCCGGCGGTCCCGGGGGTCCCGAGACCACTTGGAAAGCGTGGGCTATAGCACACGATAATATGGGAATCGGGCGGAATTCTAGTTTTTTGGCCGTAAAATGCAAAAAATGAAGAAAGGTCATGGCAGTGCGGTGAGTATGGTTCCTTAGGTCGTATTTCATGGCCTGGAAAACTTTTAGGCGATCCGGCTCCGGGAGGCCCCACCAACTGGGAAGGCGTGGGCTATAGCACACGAAAATATGGGAATCAGGCAAAATTCTAGTTTTTTTTGCCAAAAAACGCAAAACATAAGGACCGCTCATGGCGGGGTGGTAACTATGGTTCCTTAGGTCGTATTATATGGACCGAAATAATTTTAGGCGATCCGAGTCCGGGGGTCCCTACCAACTGGGTAGGCGTGGGTTATAACACACGAAAATATGAGAATCAGGTGGAATTCTAGTTTTTTGGCCATTAAAATGCAAATAATGAGGAACGATCATGGCTGGGCGGTGACTATGGTTCCTTAGGTCGTATTCGATAGCCCCAAAAAATTTTAGGCGACCCGAGTCTGGGGGCCCGGCCAACTCGGAAGGCGTGGGCTATAGCACACAAAAATATGGGAATCGGGTAGAATTCTAGTTTTTTGGCCAAAAAATGCAAAAAATGAGAAACGATCATGGCGGGGCAGTGACTATGGTTCTTTAGGTCGTATTTGATGACCTAGAAAAATTTTAGGCGATCCGAGTCCGGGGGGGGGGGCACTCTGAAGGCGTGGGCTAGCAAACGAAAATATCGGAATCGGGCGAAATTCTATCTTTTTGGGCGTAAAATGCAAAAAATGTGGAAAGGTCATGGCGGGGCGGTGACTATGGTTCCATAGGTCGTATTTGATGGCCCGGAAAAGTTTTAGGAGATCCAGCTCCGGGGGGCCCTACCCACTGGGAAGGCATGGGCTATAGCACATGAAAATATGGGAATTAGGCGAAATTCTAATTTTTGGGCCGAAAAATGCAAAAACTGAGTAACAATCATGGCGGGGTGGTGACTATGGTTCCTTAGTTTGTATTTAATGGCACGGAACATTTTTAGGCGATTCGAGTCCCGGGGGTCCAGCCCACTCGAAAGGCGTTGGGTATTGCACACGAAAATATGGGAATCTGGCGGAATTCTAGTTTTTTGGCCTTAAAATGCAAAAAATGAAGAAAGGTCATGGAGGGGCAGTGACTATGGTTCCTTAGGTCATATTTGATGGCCCGGAAAAATATTAGGTGATATGGCTCCGAGGGGCCCTACCAACTGGGAAGGCGTGGGCTATAACACACGAAAATATGAGAAACAGGTGGAATTCATGTTTTTTGGCCATTAAAACGCAAAAAATGCGGAACTATCATGGCTGGGCGGTGACTACAGTTCCAGGGCCCCAGCCCATTTGGAAGGTGTGGGCTATAGCACACGAAAATATGGGAATAGGGCGAAATTCTAGTTTTTTGGCCGAAAAATGCAAAAAATGAGAATCGAAGATGGCGGGTTGGTGACTATGGTTCTTTAGGTCTTATTTGATGGCCTGAAAAAATTTTAGGCGATCCGAGTCCGGGGGGGCCGGCTCACTCGGAAGGCGTGGGCTATAGCACACGAAAATATGGGAATCAGGCGGAATTCTAGCTTTTTGGCCGTAAAATGCAAAAAATGAGGAAAGGTCATGGTGGGGCGGTGACTATGGTTCCATAGGTTGTATTTGATGGCCCAAAAAAAAATTTTGCGATCCGGCTACGGGGGGCCCTACCCACTGGGAAGGCGTGTGCTATAGAATACGAAAATATGGGAATCAGGCGAAAGTCTAGTTTTTTGGCCAAAAACGCTAAAAATGAGGAACAATCATGGAGGGGCGGTGACTATGGTTCCTTAGGTTGTATTTAATGGCCCGGAATAATTTTAGGCAATCCGAGTTCGGGGGGTCCGGCCCATTCGGAAGGCATTGGTTATAGCACATAAAAATATGGGAATCGGGCGAAATTCTAGTTTGTTTGGCCGAAAAAAATAAAAAATGAGGAAGTATCATGGCAGGGCAGTGACTATGGTTCCTTATGTCATATTTGATGGCCCGGAAAAACTTTAGGCGATCTGGGTCTGGTGGTCTCGGGACCACTTGGAAGGGGTGGGCTACCATACGAAAATATGGGAATCGGGCGGAATTTTAGTTTTTTGGCCGAAAATCGTAAAAAATGAGGAACGATCATGGCGAGGCGGTGACTATGGTACCTTAGGTCCTAATTGATGGCTCGGAAAAATTTTAGGAGATCGGGGTCCGGGGGTCCCGGGACCACTTAGAAGGCGTGGGTTATAGCACACGAAAATATGGGAATCAGGCAGAATTCTAGTTTTTTTGCCGTAAAATGCAAAAAATGAGGAACGGTCATGGCGGGGCGGTGACTATGGTTCCTTAGATCGTATTTGATGGCCTGGAAAATTTTTAGGCGATCCGTCTTAGGGGGCTCTATCCACTAGGAAGGCATGGGCTATAGCGCACGAAAATACGGGAATAACGAGATATTCTAGTTTTTGGCCGAAAAACGCAAAAAATGAGGAACGTTCATGGTGGGGCGGTTACTATGGTTCCTTAGATCGTATTTGATGGACCGGAAAATTTTTAGGAGATCGGGGTCCAGGGGTCCCGGGACCACTTTGATGACGCGGGCAATAGCACACGAAAATATGGGAATCGAGTGAAAGTCTAGTTTTTTGGCGATAAAACGCAAAATATGAGGAACGATCATGGCGGGGTAGTGACTATGGTTCCTTAGGTTGTATTTAATGGCCCGGAATAATTTTAAGCGATCCGAGTCTGGGGGGTCCGGCCCATTCGGAAGGCGTTGGCTATAGCACACGAAAATATGGGAATCGAGCGGAATTCTAGTTTGTTTGGCCGAAAAACACAAAAAATGAGGAAGTATCATGGCAGGGCGGTAACTATGGTTCCTTATATCATATTTGATGGCCCGGAAAATATTTAGGCGATCGAGGTCCAGGGGTCCCGGGACCACTTGGAAGGGTGGGCTACCACACGAAAATATGGGAATCGGGCGGAATTTTAATTTTTTGGCTGAAAAACGCAAAAAAAATGAGAAATGATCATGGCGGGGCAGTGACTATGATTCCTTAGGTCGTATTTGATGGCCCGGAAAAAAAATTTAGCGGATCAGGGTCCGGGGGTCCCGGGACCACTTGGAAGGCGTGGGCTATAACACACAAAAATATGGGAATCGGGCGGAATTCTAGTTTTTTGGCCGTAAAATGCAAAAAATGAGGAAAGGTCATGGCGGGGCGGTGACTATGGTTCCTTAGGTCGTATTTGATGGCCTGGAAAATTTTTAGGCGATCCTGCTCTGGGGGCACTATCCACTGGGAAGGCGTGGGCTATAGCACATGAAAATATGGGAATCACACGATATTCTAGTTTTTTGGCTGAAAAACGCAAAAAATGAGGAACGATCACGGCGGGGCGGTGACTATGGTTCCTTAGGTCGTATTTGATGGCCCAAAAAATTTTAGGAGATCGGGGTCCAGGGGTCTCGGGACCACTTGGATTACGCGGGCAATAACACACGAAAATATGGGAATCGGGCGGAATTCTAGTTTTTTGGCTGTAAATTGCAAAAATTGAGGAACGATCATGGCGGGGCGGTGACTATGGTTCCTTAGGTCGTATTCGATTGCCCCAAAAAATTTTTGGCGATCGGGGTCTAGGGGTCCCGTGTCCACTTGGAAGGCGTGGGCTATAGCACATGAAAATATGGGAATCTGGTGGAATTCTAGTTTTTTGGACGTAAAACCCAAAACAACGAGGAACAATCATGGCAGGGTGGTGACTATTTTTCTTTAGGTCGTATTTGATGGCCTTGAAAAATTTTAGGGGATCCGGTTCCGGTGGGCCTTACCCCCTAGGAAGGCACGGGCTATAGCACACGAAAATATGGGAATCGAGCGGAATTCTAGTTTTTTGGCCGAAAAACGCAATAAATGAGGAACGATCATGGCGGGGCGGTGACTATGGTTCCTTAGGTCATATTTGATGGCCCAAAAAATTTTAGGCGATCGGGGTCCACGGCTCCCGGGACCACTCGAAGGCGTGGGCTATAGCACACGAAAATATGGGAATCGGGCGAAATTCTAGTTTTTTGGCCGTATAACGCATACAATGTGGAATGGTCTTGGTTGGGCGATG
The DNA here is from genome assembly GCF_000715075.1 of Nicotiana tabacum. Lineage (NCBI taxonomy): Eukaryota > Viridiplantae > Streptophyta > Magnoliopsida > Solanales > Solanaceae > Nicotiana > Nicotiana tabacum. Next base: position 87,349,459 of record NC_134096.1, on the reverse strand, counting down.
ACTATGGTTCCTTAGGTCTTATTTGATGGCCTGTAAAATTTTTAGGCGATCCGAGTACGGGGGGCCCGGCCCACTCGGAAGGCGTGGGCTATAGCACACGAAAATATGGGAATTGGGCGGAATTCTAGTGTTTTGGCCGAAAAACGCAAAATATGAGGAATGATTATGACGGGGCGGTGACTATTGTTCCTTAGGTCGTATTATATGGACCGAGTACGGGGGTCCAGGGACCACTTGGAAGGCGTGGGCTATAGCCCACGAAAATATGGGAATCGGGCAGAATTCTAGTTTTTTGGCCGTAAAATGCAAAAACAAAGGAACGATCATGGCGGGGCAGTGACTATGGTTCCTTCGGTCTTATTTGGTGGCTCACAAAAATTGTAGGCGATCGGGGTCCGGGGGTCCCGGGACCACTTGGAAGGCGCGGGCTATAGCACACGAAAATATGGGAATTAGGCGAAATTCTAGTTTTTCGGCAGTAAAACGCAACAAAACGAGGAACGGTCATGGCAGGGCGGTGACTATGGTTCTCTAGTTCGTATTTGATGACCCAGAAAAATTTTAGGATATCCGATTCCGGGGAGCCCTACCCACTGGGAAGGTAGCACACAAAAATATACGAATTGGGCGGATTCTAGTTTTTTGGCCGAAAAATGCAAAACTGAGGAACGATAATGATGGGGCGGTGACTATGGTTCCTTAGGTCGTACTTAATTGCCCGGAAAAAATTTAGGTGATCCGAGTCTGGGGGCCGTCCCACTCGGAAGGCGTGGGCTATAGCACATGAAAATATGGGAATCGGGCGGAATTCTAGTTTTTTTGCCGATAATTGCAAAAAATGAGAAGCGATCATGTCGGGGCGGTGACTATGGTTCCTTATGTTGTATTTGATGGCCCGGAAAAATTTTAGGTGATCGGGGTTTGGGGGTCCCGGGACCACTTGGAAGGCGTGGGCTATAGCACTCAAAAATATGGGAATTAGGCGGAATTCTAGTTGTTTGGCCAAATAACGCAAAAAATAAGGAACGATCATGGTGGGGCGGTGATTATGGTTCCTTATGTCATATTTGATGGCCCGGAAAAAGTTTAGGCTATGCAAGTCCGGGGGGGCCCGGCCCACTCGGAAGGCCTAGGCTATAACACACGAAAATATTGGAATCAGGTGGAATTCTAGTTTTTTTCGGAAAAATGCAAAACATGAGGAACAATTATGGTGTGGCGTTGACTATGGTTCCTTAGGTCGTATTTGATAGCCCGGAAAAATTTTAGGCGATCAGGGTCCGAGGTCCCGGGACCAGTTAGAAGGCGTGGGATATATCACACGAAAATATGGAAATTGGGCGGAATTCTAGTTTTTTGGCCGTAAAAAGCAAAAAATGAGGAAAGGTCATGGCGGGGCAGTGATTATGGTTCCTTAGGTCGTATTTGATGGCTTGTGAAAATTTTAGGTGATACGGCTCCGGGGGGCCCTACCCACTGGGAAGGCGTGGGCTATATATCACACGCAAATATGGGAATCAGGCGAAATTCTAGTTTTTTGGCCGAAAAATGCCAAAAATGAGGAACGATCACGTTAGGGTGGTGACTATGGCACTTTATGTCATATTTCCTGGCCCGAAATAATTTTAGGCGATCGGGGTCCGAGGTTCCGGGGACCACTTGGAAGGCATGGGCTATAGCACACGAAAATATGGGAATCGCACGAAATTCTAGATTTTTGGCCGTAAAATGAGGAAAGATCATGGCGGGGTAGTGACTATGGTTCCTTAGGTCGTATTTTATGTCCCAAAATTTTTTTAGGTGATCGGGGTCGGGGTTCCTGGGACCACTTGGAAGGCGTGAGCTATCGTGAGCTATAGCACACGAAAATATGGGAATCGGGAGAAATTCTAGTTTTTTGGCCGTAAAATGCAAAAAATGAGGAAAGGTCATGGCGGGGCGGTGACTATGGTTCCTTAGGTAGTATTTTATGTCCAAAAAAAATTTTAGGCGATCGGGGTCGGGGGTCCTGGGACCACTTGGTAGGCGTGGGCTATAGCACACGAAAATATGGGAATCGGGAGAAGTTCTAGTTTTTTGGCAGTAAAATGCAAAAAATGAGGAAAGGTCATGGCAGGGCGGTGACTATTGTTCCTAAGGTCGTATTTGATGGATTGTGAAAATTTTAGGTGATCCGGCTCCGGGGGGCCCTACCTACTGGGAAAGTGTGGGCTATATCAGACGCAAATATAGGAATCAGGCGAAATTCTAGTTTTTTGGATGAAAAACGCCAAAAATGAGGAACAATCATGGTAGGGTGGTGACTATAGCTCTTTAGGTCATATTTTCTGGCCCAAAATAATTTTAGGCGATCGGGGTTCGAGGGTCCGGGGACCACTTGGAATAGCACACGAAAATATGGGAATCGCACGAAATTCTAGGTGTTTGGCCGTAAAATGAGGAAAGGTTAGGGCCGGGCGGTGACTATGGTTCCTTAGGTCGTATTGTATGTCCCGAAATATTTTTAGGCGATCGGGGTCTGGGGGTCCTGGGACCACTTGGAAGGCATGGGCTATAGCACACGAAAATATGGGAATCGGGCGAAATTCTAGTTTTTTGGCCGTAAAATGCAAAAAATGAAGAATGATCATGGCGGGGCGTTGACTATAGTTCCTTATGTCGTATTTTATGGCCAGGAAAAATATTAGGCAATCGGGGTCCAGGGGTCCCGGGACCACTTGGAAGGCGCGGGCTATAGCACACGAAAATATGGGAATCAGGCAGAATTATAGTTTTTTGGCCGTAAAACGCAAAACACCGAGGAACGGTCATGGCAAGGCGGTAACTATGGTTCTAGGTCATATTTTATGGCCCACAAAAATTTTAAGCGATCAGAGTCCGGGGGTCGCGGCCCACTCGGAAGGCGTGAGCTATAGCATACGAAAATATGGGAATCGCGCGAAATTCTAATTATTTAGCCGTAAAATGCCAAAAACGAGGAAAGGTCATGGCGGGGTAGTGACTATGGTTCCTTAGGTCATATTTGATGGCTGGAAAAATTTTAGGTGATCGGGGTTCGGGGTCCCGGGACCACTTGGAAGGCGTGGGCTAATAGCACACGAAAATATGGGAATCAGGCGGAATTCTAATTTTTTGGCCTTAAAATGCAAAAAATGAGGAACGATCATGGCAGGGCAGTGACTATGGTTCCTTAGGTCGTATTTGATGAGCTGGAAAAATTTTAGGTGATCGGGGTCCGGGAGTCCCGGGTCCACTTGGAAGGGGTGGGTTATAGCACACGAAAATGTGGGAATCGGGCAGAATACTAGGTGTTTGGCCGTAAAACGCAAAAAATGAGGAATGGTCATGGAGGGGCAGTGATTATTGTTTTTTAAGTCATATTTGATGGCCCAGAAAAAATTTAGGCGATCCGGCTCCGAGGGGCCCTCCCCATAGGGAATCGGGCGGAATTCTAGTTTTTTGGCCGAAAAATGCAAAAAATCAGGAACGATCATGGCAGGGCGATTACTATGGTTCCTTAGGTCGTATTTGATGGCCGGGGGTCCCGGGACCACTCAGAAGGCGTGGGCTATTTAGCACACGAAAATATGGGAATCGGGCGAAATTATAGTTTTTTTCCCGAAAAATGCAAAAAATGAGGAACGATCATGGTGGGGCAGTGACTATGGTTCCTTAGGTAATATTGGATGGCCCGGAAAAATTTTATGCAATCGATGTCCGGGGGTTTCGGGACCACTTGGAAGGCGTGGGCTATAGCACACGAAAATATGGGAATCTGGCGGAATTCTAGTTTTTTGGCCGAAAAACGCAAAATATGAGGAACGATCATGGCGGGGCGGTGACTATGGTTCCTTATGTCGCATTTAATGGCCCGGACTATAACACATGAAAATATGGGAATCAGACGAAATTCTCGTTTTTTGGCCTTAAAACACAAAAATGAGGAACGGTCATGGCAGGGCGGTGACTATGGTTCTCAAGGTCGTATTTGATACGTCGGAAAAATTTTAGGCGATCCGAGTTCGGGGAGCCTGACCCACTCGGAAGGCGTGGACTATATCACACACAAATATGGGAATCAAGCGAAATTCTAGTTTTTTGGCCGAAAAATGCCAAAAATGAGGAAAGATCATGGTAGGGTGGTGACTATGGTACTTTAGGTCGTATTTTCTGGCCCGAAATAATTTTAGGCGATCGGTGTCCGAGGGTCCGGGGACCACTTGGAAGGCGTGAGCTATAGCACACGAAAATATGGGAATCGCACGAAATTCAAGGTTTTTGGCCATAAAATGAGGAAAGGTCATGGTGGGGTGGTGACTATGGTTCCTTAGGTCGTATTTTATGTCCCAAAATATTAGGCGATCGGGGTCGGGGGTCCTTGGACCACTTGGAAGGCGTGGGCTATAGCACACGAAAATATGGGAATCAGGCGAAATTCTAGTTTTTTGGATGAAAAATGCCAAAAATGAGGAACAATCGTGGTAGGGTGCTGACTATGGCTCTTTAGGTCGTATGTTCTTGCCCGAAATAATTTTAGGCGATCGGGGTCCGAGGATCCGGGGACCATTTGGAAGGCGTGGGCTATAGCACACGAAAATATGGGAATCGCACGAAATTATAGGTTTTTGGCCGTAAAATCGGGAAAGGTCATGGCGGGGCGGTGACTATGGTTCCTTAGGTCATATTTTATGTCCCGAAATATTCTTAGGCGATCGGGGTCTGGGGGTCCTGGGACCACTTGGAAGGCATGGGCTATAGCACACGAAAATATGGGAATCGGGCGAAATTCTAGTTTTTTGGCCGTAAAATGCAAAAAATGAAGAATGATCATGGCGGGGCGTTGACTATAGTTCCTTATGTCGTATTTTATGGCCAGGAAAAATATTAGGCAATCGGGGTCCAGGGGTCCCGGGACCACTTGGAAGGCGCGGGCTATAGCACACGAAAATATGGGAATCAGGCGAAATTATAGTTTTTTGGCCATAAAACGCAAAACAACGAGGAACGGTCATGGCAGGGCGGTAACTATGGTTCTAGGTCATATTTTATGGCCCACAAAAATTTTAGGCGATCTGAGTCCGGGGGTCGCGGCCCACTCGGAAGGCGTGGGCTATAGCACACGAAAATATGGGAATAGCGCGAAATTCTAATTATTTAGCCATAAAATGCCAAAAACGAGGAAAGGTCATGGTGGGGCGGTGACTATGGTTCCTTAGGTCGCATTTGATGGCTGGAAAAATTTTAGGTGATCGAGGTTCGGGGTCCCGGGACCACTTAGAAGGCTTGGGCTAATAGCACACGAAAATATGGGAATCAGGCGGAATTCTAGTTTTTTGGCCGTAAAATGCAAAAAATGAGGAACGATCATGGCGGGGCGGTGACTATGGTTCCTTAGGTTTTATTTGATGAGCCGGAAAAATTTTAGGCGATCCGGTGGGTAGGAATGGTCATGGAGGGGCAGTGATTATTGTTTCTTAAGTCGTATTTGATGGCCCAGAAAAAATTTAGGCGATCCGGCTCCGGGGGCCCTACCCATGGGGAAGGCGTGGGCTATTATAGCACACGCAAATATGGTAATCGTGCGGAATTCTAGTTTTTTGGCCGAAAAATGCAAAAAATCAGGAATGATCATGGCGGGGTGGTGACTATGGTTCCTTAGGTCGTATTTGATGGCCCGAAAAAATTTTAGGCGACCGGGGTTCCCGGAACCACTTGGAAGGCGTGGGCTATAGCACATGAAAATATGGGAATCAGGAGGAATTCTAGTTTTTTGGCCGAAAAATACAAAAAATTAGGAACGATCATGGCAGGGAGGTGACTATGGTTCCTTAGGTCTTATTCGATGGCCTTAAAATTTTTTAGGTGATCCGAGTCTGGGGTCTCGGCTCACTCGGAAGGCGTGGGCTATAGCACACGAAAATATGGGAATCGCGCGGATTCTAGATTGTTTGGGCGTAAAATGCAAAAATTGAGGAACGATCAAGGCGAGACGGTGACTATGGTTCCTTAGGTCGTATTTGATGTCCTGGAAAAATTTAAGGCGATCGGGGTCCGGGGCGCCTAGGACCACTCGGAAGGCGTGGGCTACAGCACACGAAAATATGGGAATCGCGCAGAATTCTAGTTTTTTAGCCGAAAAACGCAAACAATGAGGAACGATCATGGCGGGGCCGTGACTATGGTTCCTTAGGTCATATTTTATGGCCCGAAAAATTTTTAGGCGATCGGGGTCCTTGGGTCCCGGGACCACTCGGAATGCGTGAGCTATAGCACACGAAAATATGGGAATCGAGCGAAATTATAGTTTTTTTCCCGAAAAATGCAAAAAATGAGGAACGATCATGGTGGGGCAGTGACTATGGTTCCTTAGGTAATATTGGATGGCCCGGAAAAATTTTATGCAATCGATGTCCGGGGGTTTCGGGACCACTTGGAAGGCGTGGGCTATAGCACACGAAAATATGGGAATCTGGCGGAATTCTAGTTTTTTGGCCGAAAAACGCAAAAGATGAGGAACGATCATGGCGGAGCGATGACTATGGTTCCTTAGGTCATATTTAATGGCCCGGAAAAATTTTAACATTCCGGATCCGGGGGTTTCGGTACCACTCGGAAGTTGTAGGCTATAACACACGAAAATATGGGAATCAGGCGAAATTCTCATTTTTTGGCCTTAAAACACAAAAATGAGGAACGGTCGTGGCAGGGCGGTGACTATGGTTCTCAAGGTCGTATTTGATACGTCGGAAAAATTTTAAGCCGTAAAATGAGGAAAGGTCATGGCGGGGCGGTGACTATGGTTCCTTAGGTCGTATTTTATGTCCCAAAATATTTTTAGGCGATCGGGGTCTGGGGGTCCTGGGACCACTTGGAAGGCGTTGGCTATAGCACACGAAAATATGGGAATCGGGCGAAATTCTAGTTTTTTGGCCGTAAAATGAAAAAACTGAAGAATGATCATGGCGGGGCGTTGACTATAGTTCCTTATGTCGTATTTTATGGCCAGGAAAAATTTTAGGCGATCGGGGTCCAGGGGTCCCGGGACCATTTGGAAGGCGCGGAATATGGGAATTAGGCGGAATTAAAGTTTTTTGGCCGTAAAATGCAAAACAACGAGGAATGGTCATGGCAGGGCGGTAACTATGGTTCTAGGTCATATTTTGTGGCCCACAAAAATTTTAGGCGATCTGAGTCCGGGGGTCGCGGCCCACTCAGAAGGCGTGGGCTATAGCACACGAAAATATGGGAATCGCGCGAAATTCTAATTATTTAGCCGTAAAATGCCAAAAACGAGGAAAGGTCATGGCGGGGCGGTGACTATGGTTCCTTAGGTCGTATTTGATGGCCTAGAAAATTTTTAGGTAATCGGGGTTCGGGGTCCCGGGACCACTTGGAAGGCGTGGGCTAATAGCACACGAAAATATGGGAATCAGGCGAAATTCTAGTTTTTTGGCCGTAAAATGAAAAAAAATGACGAACGATCATGGCGGGGCAGTGACTATGGTTCCTTAGGTCGTATTTGATGGGCCGGAAAAAATTTAGGCGATCGGGGTCCGGGAGTCCCGGTTCCACTTGGAAGGGGTGGGCTATAGCATATGAAAATATGGGAATCGGGCAGAATTTAAGGTGTTTGACCGTAAAACGCAAAAAATGAGGAATGGTCATGGAGGGGCAGTAATTATTGTTTCTTAAGTCATATTTGATGGCCCAGAAAAATTTTAGGTGATCCGGCTCCGGGGGGCCCTACCCATGGGGAAGGCGTGGGCTATTATAGCACACGCAAATATGGTAATCGGGCGGAATTCTAGTTTTTTGGCCAAAAAATGCAAAAAATGAGGAACGATCATGGCGGGGCGGTGACTATGGTTCCTTAGGTCGTATTTGATGGCCCGAAAAAATTTTAGGCGACCGGGGTCCGGGGTTCCCGGAACCACTTGGAAGGCGTGGGCTATAGCACACGAAAATATGGAAATCAGGATGAATTCTAGTTTTTTGGCCGAAAAATGCAAAAAATGAGGAACGATCATGGCGGGGAGGTGACTATGGTTCCTTAGGTCTTATTCGAAGGCCTGAAAAATTTTTAGGTGATCCGAGTCTGGGGGGCTCAGCTCACTCGGAAGGCGTGGGCTATATAGCACACGAAAATATGGGAATCGGACGGAATTCTAGATTTTTTGGCCGCAAAATGCAAAAATTGAGGAACGGCCAAGGCGAGACGGTGACTATGGTTCCTTAGGTCGTATTTGATGTCCTGGAAAAATTTAAGGCGATCGGGGTCCGGGGCGCCTAGGACCACTCGGAAGGCGTGGGCTATAGCACACGAAAATATGGGAATCGCGCAGAATTCTAGTTTTTTGGCCGAAAAACGCAAACAATGAGGAACGATCATGGAGGGGCGGTGACTATGGTTCCTTAGGTCATATTTTATGGCCCGAAAAAATTTTAGGCGATCGGGGTCCGGGGGTCCCGGGACCACTCGGAATGCGTGAGCTATAGCACACGAAAATATGGGAATCGGGCGAAATTCTAGTTTTTTTGCCGAAAAGCACAAAAAATGAGGAACGATCATGGTGGGGCAGTGACTATGGTTCCTAAGATCGTATTGGATGGCTCAGAAAAATTTTATGCGATCAGGGTCCGGGGGTTTCGGGACCACTTGGAAGGCGTGGGCTATAGCACATGAAAATATGGGAATCTGGCGGAATTCTAGTTTTTTGGCCGAAAAACGCAAAAGATGAGGAACGATCATGGCGGGGCAGTGACTATGGTTCCTTAGGTCATATTTAATGGCCCGGAAAAATTTTAACGTTCCGAGTTCGGGGGGCCCGGCCCACTCGGAAGGTGTGGACTATAACACACGAAAATATGGGAATTAGACGAAATTCTCATTTTTTGGCCTTAAAACACAAAAATGAGGAACGGTCATGGCAGGGCGGTGACTATGGTTCTCAAGGTCATATTTGATACGTCAGAAAAATTTTAGGCGATCCGAGTTCGGGGGGCCTGACCCTCTCGGAAGGCGTGGACTATATCACACACAAATATGGGAATCAGGCGAAATTCTAGTTTTTTGGCCGAAAAATGCCAAAAATGAGGAAAGATCATGGTAGGGTGGTGACTATGGTACTTTAGGTCATATTTTCTGGCCCGAAATAATTTTAGGCGATCGGGGTCTGAGGGTCCGGGGACCACTTGGAAGGCGTGGGCTATAGCACACGAAAATATGGGAATCGCACGAAATTCAAGGTTTTTGGCCGTAAAATGAGGAAAGGTCATGGCAGGGCGGTGACTATGGTTCCTTAGGTCATATTTTATGTCCCAAAATTTTAGGCGATCGGGGTCGGGGGTCCTGGGACCACTTGGAAGGCGTGGGCTATAGCACACGAAAATATGGAAATCGGGAGAAATTCTAGTTTTTTGGCCATAAAATGCAAAAAATGAGGAATGGTCATGGCGGGGCGGTGATTATGGTTCCTAAGGTCGTATTTGATGGCTTGTGAAAATTTTAGGTGATTCGGCTCCAGGGGGCCCTACCCACTGGGAAAGCGTGGGCTATATCACACGCAAATATGGGAATCGGGCGAAATTCTAGTTTTTTGGCCGTAAAATGCAAAAAATGAAGAATGATCATGGCAGGGCGTTGACTATAGTTCCTTATGTCGTATTTTATGGCCAGGAAAAATTTTAGGCGATCGGTGTCCGGGGGTCCCGGGACCACTTGGAAGGCGCGGGCTATAGCACACGAAAATATGGGAATCAGGCAGAATTATAGTTTTTTGGCCGTAAAACACAAAATAACGAGGAACGGTCATGGCAGGGCGGTAACTATGGTTCTAGGTCATATTTTATGGCCCATAAAAATTTTAGGCGATCTCAGTCCGGGGGTCGCGGCCCACTCGGAAGGCGTGGGCTGTAGCACACAAAAATATGGGAATCGCGCTAAATTCTAATTATTTAGCCGTAAAGTGCCAAAAACGAGGAAAGGTCATGGCGGGGCAGTGACTATGGTTCCTTAGGTCATATTTGATGGCCTAGAAAAGTTTTAGGTGATCGGGGTTCGGGATCCCGGGACCACTTGGAAGGCATGGGCTAATAGCACACAAAAATATGGGAATCAGGCGGAATTCTAGTTTTTTGGTCGTAAAATGCAAAAAATGAGGAACGATTATGGCGGGGCGGTGACTATAGTTCCTTAGGTCGTATTTCATGGGCCGGAAAAATTTTAGGCGATCGGGGTCCGGGAGTCCCGGGTCCACTTGGAAGGGGTAGGCTATAGCACATGAAAATATGGGAATCGGGCAGAACTCTAGGTGTTTGGCCGTAAAACGCAAAAAATGAGGAATGGTCATGGAGGGGCAGTGATTATTGTTTCATAAGTCGTATTTGATGGCCCAGAAAAATTTTAGGCGATCCGGCTCCGGGGGGCCCTACCCATGGGGAAGGCGTGGGCTATTATAGCACACGCAAATATGGTAATCGGGCGGAATTCTAGTTTTTTGGCCGAAAAATGCAAAAAATGAGGAACGATCATGACGGGGCATTGACTAAGGTTCCTTAGGTCGTATTTGATGGCCCGAAAAATTTTTAGGCGACAGGGGTTCCCGGAACCACTTGGAAGGCGTGGGCTATAGCACACGAAAATATGGGAATCAAGAGGAATTCTAGTTTTTTGGCCGAAAAATACAAAAAATGAAAAACGATCATGGCAGGGAGGTGACTATGGTTCCTTAGGTCTTATTCGATGGCCTGAAAATTTTTTAGGTGACCCGAGTCTGGGGGGCTCGGCTCACTCAGAAGGCGTGGGCTATAGCACACGAAAATATGGGAATCGGGCGAATTCTAGATTTATCTGGCGTAAAATGCAAAAATTGAGGAACGATCAAGGCGAGATGGTTGACTATGGTTCCTTAGGTCGTATTTGATGTCCTGGAAAAATTTAAGGCGATCGGGGTCCGGGGCGCCTAGGACCACTCAGAAGGCGTGGGCTATAGCACACGAAAATATGGGAATCGGGCGAATTCTAGATTTTTCTGGCGTAAAATGCAAAAATTGAGGAACGATCAAGGCGAGATGGTTGACTATGGTTCCTTAGGTCGTATTTGATGTCCTGGAAAAATTTAAGGCGATCGGGGTCCGGGGCGCCTAGGACCACTCGGAAGGCGTGGGCTATAGCACACGAAAATATGGGAATCGCGCAGAATTCTAGTTTTTTGGCCGAAAAACGCAAACAATGAGGAACGATCATGGAGGGGCGGTGACTATGGTTCCTTAGGTCATATTTTATGGCCCGAAAAAATTTTAGGCGATCGGGGTCCGGGGGTCCCGGGACCACTCGGAATGCGTGAGCTATAGCACACGAAAATATGGGAATCGGGCGGAATTCTAGTTTTTTTCCCGAAAAATGCAAAAAATGAGTAACGATCATGGTGGGGCAGTGACTATGGTTTCTTAGGTCATATTGGATGGCCTGGAAAAATTTTATACAATCGGGGTCCGGGGGTTTTGGGACCACTTGGAAGGCGTGGGCTATAGCACACGAAAATATGGGAATCTGGCGGAATTATAGTTTTTTTGCCGAAAAACGCAAAAGATGAGGAACGATCATGGCGGGGCAGTGATTATGGTTCCTTAGGTCATATTTAATGGCCCGGAAAAATTTTAACATTCCGGGTCCGGGGGTTTCGGTACCACTCGGAAGGTGTGGGCTATAACACACGAAAATATGGGAATCAGGCAAAATTCTCATTTTTTTGCCTTAAAACACAAAAATGAGGAACGGTCATGGCAGGGCGGTGACTATGGTTCTAAAGGTCGTATTTGATACCTCGGAGAAATTTTAGGCGATCCGAGTTAGGGGGCCTAACCCACTCCGAAGGCGTGGACTATATCACATGCAAATATAGGAATCAGGCGAAATTCTTGTTTGTTGGCCGAAATACCCCAAAAATGAGGAACGATCATGGTAGGGTGGTGACTATGGTACTTTAGGTCGTATTTCTGGCCCGAAATAATTTTAGGTGATCGGGGTCCGAGGGTCCGGGGACCACTTGGAAGGCGTGGGCTATAGCACACGAAAATATGGGAATCGGGAGAAATTCTAATTTTTTGGCCGTAAAATGCAAAAAATGAGGAAAGGTCATGGCGGGGCGGTGACTATGATTCCTAAGGTCGTATTTGATGGCTTGTGAAAATTTTAGGTGATCCGGCTCTGAGGGGCCCTACCCACTGGGAAAGCGTGGGCTATATCACACGCAAATATGAGAATCAGGCAAAATTCTAGTTTTTTGGATGAAAAATGCCAAAAATGAGGAACGATCATGGTAGGGTGGTGACTATGGCTCTTTAGGTCGTATTTTCTGGCCCAAAATAATTTTAGGCAATCGGAGTCCGAGGGTCTGGGGAACACTTGGAAGGCGTGGGCTATAACACACGAAAATATGTGAATCGCACAAAATTCTTGGTTTTTGGCCGTAAAATGAGGAAAGGTCATGGCGGGGCGGTGATTATGGTTCCTTAGGTTGTATTCTATGTCAAGTCTGGGGGTCCTGGGACTACTTGGAAGGCGTAGGCTATAGTACACGAAAATATGGGAATCAGGCGAAATTTTAGTTTTTGGCCGTAAAATGCAAAAAATGAAGAACGATCATGGCGAGGCCTTGAATATAGTTCCTTATGTTGTATTTTATGGCCCGGAAAAATTTTAGGCGAACGGGGTCGGGGGTCCCGAGACCACTTGGAAGGTGCGGGCTATAGCACACGAAAATATGGGAATCGGGTGGAATTCTAGTTTTTTGGCCGTAAAACGCAAAACAACGAGGAACGGTCATGGCAGGGCGGTAACTATGGTTCTAGGTCATATTTGATGGCCCGTAAAAATTTTAGGCGATCTGAGTGCGGGTTTCCCGGCCTACTCGGAAGGCGTGGGCTATAGCACACGAAAATATGGGAATCGCGCGAAATTCTAGTTTTTTAGCCGTAAAATGCCAAAAATGAGGAAAGTTCATGGCGTGGCGGTGACTATGGTTCCTTAGGTCGTATTTGATGGCCCGAAAAAATTTTAGGTGATCCGGCTCACTTGGAAGGCGTGGGCTAATAGCACACGAAAATATGGGAATCAGGCGGAATTCTAATTTTTTGGCCGAAAAATGCAAAATATGATGAACGATCATGGCGGGACGGTGACTATGGTTCCTTAGGTCGTATTTGATGGGCCGAAAAAATTTTAGGCGATCGGGTTCCGGGAGTCCCGGGTCCACTTGGAAGGGGTGGGCTATAGCACACGAAAATATGGGAATCGGGCAGAATTCTAGGTGTTTGGCCGTAAAACGCAAAAAATGAGGAAAGGGCATGGAGGGGCAGTGATTATTGTTTCTTAAGTCATATTTGATGGCCCAGAAAAATTTTAGGCGATCCGGCTCCGGGGGGCCCTACCCATGGGGAAGGCATGGGCTATTATAGCACACGCAAATATGGTAATCGGGCGGAATTCTAGTTTTTTGGCCGAAAAATGCAAAAAATGAGGAACGATCATGACGGGGCATTGACTAAGGTTCCTTAAGTCATACTTGTTGGCCCGAAAATTTTTTTGGCAACCGGGATCCGGGGTTCCCGGAACCACTTGGAATTCATGGGCTATAGCACACGAAAATATGGGAATCAGGAGGAATTCTAGTTTTTTGGCCGAAAAATGCAAAATATGAGGAACGATCATGGCGGGGAGGTAACTATGGTTCCTTAGGTCTTATTAGATGGCCTGATAACTTTTTAGGTGATCCGAGTCTGGGGGGCTCGGCTCACTCGGAAGGCGTGGGCTACAGCACACGAAAATATGGGAATCGGGCAGAATTCTAGATTTGTTGGCCGTAAAATGCAAAAATTGAGGAACGATCAAGGCGAGATGGTGACTATGGTTCCTTAGGTCGTATTTGATGTCCTAGAAAAATTTAAGGCGATCGGGGTCCGGAGCGCCTAGGACCACTCGGAAGGCGTGGGCTATAGCACACGAAAATATGGGAATCGCGCGGAATTCTAGTTTTTTGGCCGAAAAACGAAACAAAATGAGGAACGATCATGGCGGGGTGGTGACTATTGTTCCTTAGGTCATATTTTATGGCCCGGAAAAATTTTTAGGCGATCGGGGTCCTGGGACCACTCGGAAGGCGTGGGCTAGCACACGAAAATATGGGAATCAGGCGAAATTCAAGTTTTTGGCCGAAAAACGAAAACAAAGAGGAACGATCATGGCGGGGCAGTGACTATGGTTCCTTAGGTCGTATTGGATGGCACGGAAAAATTTTATGCGATCGGGGTCCGGGGTTTCCGGGACCACTTGGAAGGCGTGGGCTATAGCACACGAATATATGAGAATCTGGCGGAATTCTAGTTTTTTGGCCAAAAAATGCAAAAGATGAGGAACGATCATGGCGGGGCAGTGACTATGGTTCCTTAGGTCGTATTTAATAGCCCGGAAAAATTTTAGGCGTCCCGAGTCCGGGGGGCCCGGTCCACTCGGAAGGTGTGGGCTATAACACGCGAAAATATGGGAATTAGGCGAAATTCTAGTTTTTTGGCCTTAAAACACAAAAATGAGGAACGGTCATGGCAGGGAGGTGACTATGGTTCTCAAGGTCGTATTTGATACCCCGGAGAAATTTTAGGCGATCCGAGTTCGGGGGGCCTGACCCACTCGGAAGGCGTGGACTATAGCAAAAATTGAGGAACGATCAAGGCGAGACGGTGACTATGGTTCCTTAGGTCATATTTGATGTCCTGGAAAAATTTAAGGCGATCGGGGTCTGGGGCGCCTAGGACCACTCGGAAGGCGTAGGCTATAGCACACGAAAATAAGGGAATCAGACGGAATTTTAGTTTTTTGGCCGTAAAATGCAAAATATTAGGAATGGTCATGGCGGGGCGGTGACTATGGTTCCTTAGGTCCTATTTGATTGCCCAGAAAAGTTTTTGGCAATCCGGTTCCGGGGGCCCCTACCCACTGGGGAAGCGTGGGCTATAGCACACAAAAATATAGGAATCGGGCAGAATTCTAGTTTTTAGCCGTAAAATGCAAAACACTAGGAACATTCATGGCGGGGTCGTGACTATGGTTCCTTAGGTAGTATTTGATGGTCCGGAAAAGTTTTAGGCGATCGGGGTCCGGGGGTCCTGGGACCATTTGGAAGGCGTGGGCTATATAGCACACCAAAATATGGGAATCAAGCGAAATTCTACTTTTTTGGCCGTAATATGCAAAAAAATGAAGAACGATCATGGCGAGGCGTTGACTATAGTTCCTTATGTCGTATTTTATTGCCCGGAAAATTTTTAGGCAATCGGGGTCCGGAGGTCCTGGGACCACTTGGAAGGCGCGGGCTATAGCACACGAAAATATGGGAATCAAGCGGAATTCTAGTTTTTTGGCCATAAAACGCAAAACAACGAGGAACGGTCATAGCAGGGTGGTAACTATGGTTCTAGGTCATATTTGATGGCCCATAAAAATTTTAGGCGATCTGAGTCCGGGGGTCCCGGCCCACTCAGAAGGCGTGGGCTATAGCACACGAAAATATGGGAATCGCGCGAAATTCTAGTTTTTTAGCCGTAAAATGCCAAAAATAAGGAAAGGTCATGGCGGGGCGGTGACTATGGTTCCTTAGGTCGTATTTGATAGCCCGGAAAAATTTTAGGCGATCCGGCTCCGGGGGGCCCTACCCATGGGGAAGGCGTGGGCTTTTATAGCACACGCAAATATGGTAATCGGGCGGAATTCAAGTTTTTTGGCTGAAAAATGCAAACAATGAGGAATGATCATGGCGGGGCGGTGACTATGGTTCCTTAAGTCATACTTGATGGCCCAAAAAGTTTTTAGGCGACCGGGGTCCGGGGTTCCCGGAACCACTTGGAAGGCGTGGGCTATAGCATACGAAAATATGGGAATCAGGAGGAATTCTAGTTTTTTGGCCGAAAAATGCAAAAAATGAGGAACGATCATCGCGGGGAGGTGACTATGGTTCCTTAGGTATTATTCGATGGCCTGAAATTTTTTAGGTTATCCGAGTCTGGGGGGCTCGGCTCACTCGGAAGGCGTGGGTTACAGCACACGAAAACATGGGAATCGGGCGGAATTCTAGATTTTTTGGCCGTAAAATACAAAAATTGAGGAACGATCAAAGCGAGACGGTGACTATGGTTCCTTAGGTCATATTTGATGCCCTAGAAAAATTTAAGGCGATTGGGGTCTGGGGCGCCTCGGACCACTCGGAAGGCGTAGGCTATAGCACACGAAAATATGGGAATCGCGCGAAATTCTAGTTTTTTGGCCGAAAAACGTAAAAAATGAGGAACGATCATGGCGGGGCGGTGACTATGGTTCCTTACATCATATTTTATGGCCCGGAAAACTTTTAGGCGATCGGGGTCCGGGGGTCCCAGAACCACTTGAAAGGCGTGGGCTATAGCATACGAAAATATCGCAATCAGGAGGAATTCTAGTTTTTTGGCCGAAAAATGCAAAAAATGAGGAACGATCATGGCGGGGAGGTGACTATGGTTCCTTAGGTCTTATTTGATGGCCTGAAAATTTTTTAGGTGATCCGAGTCTGGGGGGCTCGGCTCACTCGGAAGGCGTGGGCTACAGCACACGAAAATATGGGAATCGGGCGGAATTCTAGATTTTTTGGCCGTAAAAAGCAAAAATTGAGGAACGATCAAGGCGAGACGGTGAATATGGTTCCTTAGGTCATATTTGATGTCCTGGAAAAATTTAAGGCGATCGGGGTCTAGGGCGCCTAGGACCACTCGGAAGGCATAGGCTATAGCACACGAAAATATGGGAATCGCGCGAAATTCTAGTTTTTTAGCCGGAAAACGCAAAACACTAGGAACATTAATGGCGGGGTCGTGACTATGGTTCCTTAGGTAGTATTTGATGGTCCGGAAAAGTTTTAGGCGATCGGGGTCCGGGGGTCCTGGGACCACTTGGAAGGCGTGGGCTATATAGCACACCAAAATATGGGAATCAAGCGAAATTCTACTTTTTTGGCCGTAATATGCAAAAAATGAAGAACGATCATGGCGAGGCGTTGACTATAGTTCCTTATGTCGTATTTTATTGCCCAAAAATTTTTTAGGCAATCGGGGTCCGGAGGTCCTGGGACCACTTGGAAGGCGCGGGCTATAGCACACGAAAATATGGGAATCAAGCGGAATTCTAGTTTTTTGGCCATAAAACGCAAACCAACGAGGAACGGTCATGGCAGGGTGGTAACTATGGTTCTAGGTCATATTTGATGGACAATAAAAATTTTAGGCGATCTGAGTCCGGGGGTCCCGGCCCACTCGGAAGGCGTGGGCTATAGCACACGAAAATATGGGAATCGCGCGAAATTCTAGTTTTTTAGCCGTAAAATGCCAAAAATAAGGAAAGGTCATGGCGGGGCGGTGACTATGGTTCCTTAGGTCGTATTTGATGGCCCGAAAAAATTTTAGGCGATCCGGCTCCGGGGGGCCCTACCCATGGGGAAGGCGTGGGCTATTATAGCACACGCAAATATGGTAATCGGACGGAATTCAAGTTTTTTGGCTGAAAAATGCAAACAATGAGGAATGATCATGGCGGGGCGGTGACTATGGTTCCTTAAGTCGTACTTGATGGCCCAAAAAGTTTTTAGGCGACCGGGGTCCGGGGTTCCCGGAACCACTTGGAAGGCGTGGGCTATAGCATACGAAAATATGGGAATCAGGAGGAATTCTAGTTTTTTGGCCGAAAAATGCAAAAAATGAGGAACGATCATCGCGAGGAGGTGACTATGGTTCCTTAGGTATTATTCGATGGCCTGAAAAGTTTTAGGTGATCCGAGTCTGTGGGGCTCGTCTCACTCGGAAGGCGTGGGTTACAGCACACGAAAATATGGGAATCGGGCGGAATTCTAGATTTTTTGGCCGTAAAATACAAAAATTGAGGAACGATCAACGCGAGACGGTGACTATGGTTCCTTAGGTCATATTTGATGTCCTGGAAAAATTTAAGGCGATCGGGGTCTGGGGCGCCTCGGACCACTCGGAAGGCGTAGGCTATAGCACACGAAAATATGGGAATCGCGCGGAATTCTAGTTTTTTGGCCGAAAAACGCAAAACATGAGGAACGATCATGGCGGGGCAGTGACTATGGTTCCTTACATCATATTTTATGGCCCGGAAAACTTTTAGGCGATCGGGGTCCGGGGGTCCCAGAACCACTTGAAAGGCGTGGGCTATAGCATACGAAAATATCGGAATCAGGAGGAATTCTAGTTTTTTGGCCGAAAAATGCAAAAAATGAGGAACGATCATGGCGGGGAGGTGACTATGGTTCCTTAGGTCTTATTTGATGGCCTGAAAACTTTTTAGGGGATCCGAGTCTGGGGGGCTCGGCTCACTCGGAAGGCGTGGGCTACAGCACACGAAAATATGGGAATCGGGCGGAATTCTAGATTTTTTGGCCGTAAAAAGCAAAAATTGAGGAATGATCAAGGCGAGACGGTGACTATGGTTCCTTAGGTCATATTTGATGTCCTGGAAAAATTTAAGGCGATCGGGGTCTGGGGCGCCTAGGACCACTCGGAAGGCGTAGGCTATAGCACACGAAAATATGGGAATCGCGCGAAATTCTAGTTTTTTAGCCGTAAAATGCCAAAAAAATGAGGAATGATCATGGCGGGGCGGTGACTATGGTTCCTTAGGTCGTATTTGATAGCTCGGAAATATTTTAGGCGATCCGGCTCCGGGGGGCCCTACCCATGGGGAAGGCGTGGGCTATTATAGCACACGCAAATATGGTAATCGGGCGGAATTCAAGTTTTTTGGCTGAAAAATGCAAAAAATTTGGAATGATCATGGCAGGGCGGTGACTATGGTTCCTTAAGTCGTACTTGATGGCCCGAAAATTTTTAGGCGACCGGGGTCCGGGGTTCCCGGAACCACTTGGAAGGCGTGGGCTATAGCATACGAAAATATGGGAATCAGGAGGAATTCTAGGTTTTTGGCCGAAAAATGCAAAAAATGAGGAACGATCATGGCGGGGAGGTGACTATGGTTCCTTAGGTCTTATTCTATGTTTAGGTGATCCGAATCTGGGGGACTCGGCTCACTCGGAAGGCGTGGGCTACAGCACACGAAAATATGTGAATCGGGCGGAATTCTAGATTTTTTGGCCGTAAAATGCAAAAATTGAGGAACGATCAAGGCGAGACGGTGACTATGGTTCCTTAGGTCATATTTGATTTCCTGGAAAAATTTAAGGCGATCGGGGTCTGGGGCGCCTAGGACCACTGGGAAGGCGTGGGCTATAGCACACGAAAATATGGGAATCGCGCGGAATTCTAGTTTTTTGGCCGAAAAACGTAAAAAATGAGGAACGATCATGGCGGGGCGGTGACTATGGTTCCTTACGTCATATTTTATGGCACGGAAAACTTTTAGGCGATCGGGGTCCGGGGGTCCGGGACCACTCGGAAAGCGTGGGCTATAGCACACGAAAATATCGGAATCGGGCGGAATTCTAGTTTTTTGGCCGAAAAATGCAAAAAATGAGGAACGATCATGGCGGGGCAGTGACTATGGTTCCTTAGGTTGTATTGGACGGCCCGGAAAAATTTTATGCGATCGGGGTCCGGGGGTTCCGGGACCACTTGGAAGGCATGGGCTATAGCACACGAAAATATGGGAATCTGGAGAAATTCTAATTTTTTGGCCGAAAAATGCAAAAGATGAGGAACGATCATGGCGGGGCGGTGACTATGGTTCCTTAGGTCGTATTTAATGGCCTGAAAAAATTTTAAGCGTTCCGAGTCCGGGGGGCCTGGCCCACTCGGAAGGTGTGGGCTATAACACTCGAAAATATGGGAATCAGGCGAAATTCTAGTTCATGGCAGGGCGGTGACTATGGTTCTCAAGGTCATATTTGATACCCCGGAGAAATTTTAGGAAATCCGAGTTCGGAGGGCCTGACCCACTCGGAAGGCGTGGACTATATAGCACACGAAAATAAGGGAATCAGACGGAATTTTAGTTTTTTGGCCGTAAAATGCCAAAAATGAGGAATGGTCATGGCGGGGCGGTGACTATGGTTCCTTAGGTCCTATTTGATGGCCTGGAAAAGTTTTTGGCAATCCGGTTTCGGGGGTCCCTACCCACTGGGGAGGCGTGGGCTATAGCACACGAAAATATGGGAATCAGGCGAAATTCTAGTTTTATCCATAAAATGCAAACACTTGGAACATTCATGGCGGGGCCGTGACTATGGTTCCTTAGGTATTATTTGATGGTCCGGAAAAGTTTTAGGCGATCGGGGTCCGGGGGTCCCAGGACCACTTGGAAGGCCACGAAAATATGGGAATCAGGCGAAATTCTATTTTTTGTCCGTAAAATGCAAAAAAGAAGGAACGGTCATGGCAGGGCGGTGAATATGGTTCTCAAGGTTGTATTTGATGCCCCAGAAAAATTTTAGGCGATCCGAGTTCGGGGGGCCTGACCCACTCAGAAGGCGTGGGCTATAGCACACGAAAATATGGGAATGAGGCGAAATTCTAGTTTTTTGGCCCTAAAATGCAAAAATGAGGAAAGGTCATGGCGGGGCAGTGACTACGGTTCCTTAGGTCGTATTTGATGGCCTGGAAAAATTTTAGGAGATCGGTGTTCGGTGGTCCCGGGACCACTTGGAAGGCGTGGGCTATATAGCACACGAAAATATGGGAATCGGGCGGAATTCTAGTTTTTTGCCGAAAATGCAAAACACTAGGAACGTTAATGGCGGGGCGGTGACTATGGTTCCTTAGTTAGTATTTGATGGTCCAAAAAAATTTTAGGCGATCGGGTTCCGGGGGGGGGGGGGTCCTAGGACCACTTGGAAGGCGCGGGCTATAGCATACGTAAATATGGGAATCAGGAAAAATTCTATTTTTTTGGCCGTAAAACGTAAAAAATGAGGAAAGGTCATGGCGCAGGGCGGTGACTATGGTTCTCAAGGTCGTATTTGATGGCCCGGAAAATTTTTAGGAGATCGGGGTCCTGATACCACTTGGAAGGCGTGGGCTAGCACATGAAAATATGGGAATCATGCGGAATTCTAGTTTTTTGGCCGTAAATTGCAAAAAATGAGGAACGCTCATGGGGGCGCGGTGACTATGGTTCCTTTGGTCGTATTTGATAGTCCGGAAAATTTTTAGTTGATCGGGGTCTGGGGTTCCGGGACCACTTGGAAGTCAAGGGCTATAGCACACAAAAATATGGGAATCGGGCGAAATTCTAGGTTTTTTGCCGTAACATGCAAAAACTGTGGAACGATCATGGTGGGGTGGTGACTATGGTTCCTTAGATGGTATTTGATGGGCCAGAAAATTTTTAGGCGATCGGGGTCCGGGAGTCCCGGGTCCACTTGGAAGGCGTGGGCTATAGCACACGAAAATTTGGGAATCGGGCAGAATTCTAGGTTTTTGGCCGTAAAATGCAAAAAATGAGGAAAGGTCATCGAGGGGCGGTGACTATGGTTCCTTAGGTCGTATTGGATGGCTCGAAAAATTTTTAGGCGATCTGGCTCCAACGGGCCCTACCCATTGGGAAGGCGTGGGCTATTATAGCACACAAAAATATGGTAATCGGGCAGAATTCTAGTTTTTTGGCCGAAAAATGCATCATGGCGGGGAGGTGATCCGAGTCCGGGGGCCCCGGCCCACTTGGAAGGCGTGGGCTATAGCACACAAAAATATGGGAATGGGGCGGAATTCTAGTTTTTTTGCCGAAAAATGCAAAATATGAGGAACGATCAGGGCGGGGCGGTGACTATGGTTTCTTAGGTCATATTTTATGGCCCATAAAAATTTTAGGCGATCAGGGTCTGGGGGTCCCGGGACCACTTTGAAGGCAGGGGCTATAGCACACAAAAATATGGGAATCGGGCGAAATTCTAATTCTTTGGCCGAAAAACGCAAAAAGTGAGGAACGATCTTGGCGGAGTGGTGATTATGATTCCTTACGTCATATTTAATGGCCCGAAAAAATTTTAGACATTCCAAGTCCGGGGGCCCCGGCCCACTCGGAAAATATGGCCTATAGCGCACAAAAATATGGGAATCGGGCGGAATTCTAATTTTTTCGCTGAAAAACACAAACAACTAGGAACGTTCATGGTTGGACGGTGACTATGGTTCCTTAGGTCGTATTTCATGGTCCAGAAAAATTTTAGGAGATCGGGGTCCGGGGGCCCCTACCCATTGGGAAGGCGTGGGCTATTATAGCACACGAAAATATGGTAATCCGGCGGAATTCTAGTTTTTTGGCCGAAAAACACAAAATATGAGGAATGATCAGGGCGGGGCGGTGACTATGGTTTCTTAGGTCATATTTAATATCCCAAAAAAATTTTAGGCGATCGGGGTCCACTTTGAAGGCGTTGGCAATAGCACACGAAAATATGGGAATCGGGCGAAATTCTAATTCTTTGGCCAAAAAACGCAAAAAGTGAAGAACGATCATGGCGGAGCGGTGATTATAGTTCCTTACATCGTATTTAATGGCCCGAAAAAATTTTAGACGTTTCGTGTCCGGGGGGCCCGACCCACTCAGAAGGTGTGGGCTATAGCACACAAAAATATGGGAATCGGGCGAAATTCTAGTTTTTTCGCTAGAAATGCAAACATCTAGGAACGTTCATGGCGGGGCGGTGAATATGGTTCCTTAGGTCGTATTTTATGGTCCGGAAAAATTTTAGGCGATCGGGGTCCCGGGACCACTTTGAAGGCGTGGGCTATAGCACACGAAAATATGGGAATCGGGCGAAATTCTAATTTTTTGGTCGAAAAACGCAAAAAGTGAGGAATGATCATGGGGGAGCAGTGATTATGGTTCCTTAGGTCGTATTTAATGGCCCGAAAAAATGTTAGGCGATCGGAGTCCGGGGGTCGCTACCCACTTGGAAGGCGTGGGCTATTATAGCACACGAAAATATGGGAATCGGGCGGAATTCTAGTCTTTTTGCCGAAAAATGCAAAAAAATGAGGAACGATCATGGCTGGGAGGTGATTATGGTTCCTTAGTTCTTATTTGATGGCCCAAAAAAATTTTAGGTGATCCAATCCGGGGGGCCCGACCCACTTGGAAGGCGTGGGCTATAGCACACGAAAATATGGGAATCGCGTGGAATTCTAATTGTTTGGCCGAAAAATGCAAAATATGAGGAAAGATCATGGTGGGCTGGTGACTATGGTTCCTTAGGTCGTATTTGAGGCTCCGAAAAAATGTTAGGTGATCGGGGTCCGGGGTTCCTGGGACCACTTGGAAGGCGTGGGTATAGCACACGAAAATATGGGAATCGGGCGGAATTCTAGTTTTTTGGCCGAAAAATGCAAAAAATGAGAAATGATCATGGCGGGAAGGTGACTATGGTTCCTTAGGTCTTATTTGATGGCCCGAAAATTTTTTAGGTGATCCGAGTCCGGGGGCCCCGGCCCACTCGGAAGGCGTGGGCTATAGCACACGCAAATATGGGAATCAGGCGGAATTCTAGTTTTTTGGCCGAAAAGCGCAATAAATGAGGAACGATAATGGAGGGGCGGTGACTATGGTTCCTTAGGTCGTATTTGATGGCCCAAAACTTTTTTAGGCGATCGGGGTCCGGGGGTCCCTACCCATTGGGAAGGCGCGGGCTATTATAGCACACGAAAATATGGTAATTGGGCGGAATTCTAGTTTTTTGGGCGAAAAACGCAAAATATGAGGAACGATCATGGCGGAGCGGTGATTATGGTTCCTTAGGTCATATTTAATGGCCCGAAAATTTTTTAGATGTTCCGATACGGGGGCCTCGGCCCACTCTGAAGGTGTGGGCTATAGCACACGAAAATATGGGAACCGGGAGAAATTCTAGTTTTTTCGCTAAAAATGCAAACATCTAAGAACGTTCATGGCGGGGCGGTGACTATGGTTCCTTAGGTTGTATTTTATGGTTCGGAAAAATTTTAGGCGATCGGGGTCCGGGCGTCCCTACCCATTGGGAAGGCGTGGGCTATTATAGCACACGAAAATATGGTATTCGGGGGTAATTCTAGTTTTTTGGCCGAAAAATGCAAAATATGAGGAACGATCATGGCGGTGAAGTGACTATGGTTCCTTAGATTTTAATTGATGGCCCAAAAAAGAATTATGTGATCCGAGTCCGGGGGGCCCAGCCCACTCGGAATGCGTGGGCTATAACACACGAAAATATGGAAATCAGGGGGCATTCTAGTTTTTTGGCCGAAAAATGCAAAATATGAGGAACGATCAGGGCGGGGCGCTTACTATGGTTTCCTAAGTCATATTTGATTGCCCAGAAAAATTTTAGTCGATCGGGGTCCAGGGGTCCCGAGACCACTTTGAAGGCGTGGGCTATAGCACGAGAAAATATGGGAAATGGGCGGAATTCTAGTTGTTTCGATGAAAAACGCAAAAAACTATGAGCGTTCATGGCGGGGCGGTGACTATGGTTCCTTAGGTCGTATTTGATGGTCCGGAAAAATTTTAGGCGATCGGGGTCCGGGGGGCCCTACCCCATTGGGAAGGCGTGGGCTATTATAGCACACGAAAATATGGTAATCGGGCGGAATTCTAGTTTTTTAGCCGAAAAGCACAAAATATGAGGAACGATCAGGGCGGGGCAATGACTATGGTTTCTTAGGTGATATTTGATGGCCCGTAAAAATTTTAGGCGATCGGGGTCCGGGGGTCCCGAGACCACACATTGAAGGCGTGGGCTATAGCACACGAAAATATGGGAATTGGGCGGAATTCTAATTCTTTGGCCGAAAAATGCAAAAAGTGAGGAACGATCATGGCGGAACGGTGATTATGGTTCCTTAGGTCGTATTTAATGGCCCGGAAAAATTTTAGACGTTCCGAGTCCGAGGGGCCCGGCCCACTCGGAAGGTGTGGGCTATAGCACACGAAATTATGGGAAACGGGCGGAATTCTAGTTGTTTCGATGAAAAACGCAAAACACTAGGAACGTTCATGGCGGGGCAGTGACTATGGTTCCTTAGGTCGTATTTGATGGTCCGGAAAAATTTTAGGCGATCTCGGTCCGGGGGGCGCTACCCATTGGGAAGGCGTGGGCTATTATAGCACATGAAAATATGGTAATCGGGCAAAATTCTAGTTTTTGGCCGAAAAACACAAAATATGAGGAATGATCAGGGCGGAGCGGTGACTATGGTTTCTTAGGTCATATTTGATGGCCCGGAAAAATTTTAGGCGATCGCGGTCCGGAGGTCCCGAGACCAATTTGAAGGCGTGGGCTATAGCACACGAAAATATGAAAATCGGGCCAAATTTTAATTCTTTGGCCGAAAAACGCAAAAAGTGAGAAACGATCATGGCGGAGTGGTGATTACGTATCCTTAGGTCGTATTTAATGGCCTGGAAAATTTTTAGATATTCCGTGTCCGGGGCGCCCGACCCACTCGGAAGGTGTGGGCTATAGCACACGAAAATAAGGGAAACGAGCGGAATTCTAGTTGTTTAGATGAAAAACGCTAAAAACTCGGAACGTTCATGGCGGGGTGGTGACTATGGTTCCTTAGGTCGTATTTGATGGTCCGAAAAATTTTTAGGCGATTGGGGTCCGGGGGGCACTACCCATTGGGAAGGCGTGGGCTATTATAGCACACGAAAATATGGTAATCCGGCGAAATTCTAGTTTTTTGGCCGAAAAACACAAAATATGAGGAATGATCAGGGCGGGGCGGTGACTATGGTTTCTTAGGTCATATTTAATATCCCAAAAAAATTTTAGGCGATCGTGGTCTGGGGGTCGCGAGACCACTTTGAAGGTGTGGGCTATAGCACACAAAAATATGTGAATCGGGCGAAATTCTAATTTTTTAGCCGAAAAATGCAAAAAGTGAGGAACGATCATGGCAGAGCGGTGATGATGGTTCGTTAGGTCGTATTTAATGGCCCGGTAAAATTTTAGACGTTCCGAGTCTGGGGGGCCCAGCCTACTCAGAAGGTGTGGGCTATAGCATACGAAAATATGGGAATCGGGCGGAATTCTAATTCTTTGGCCGAAAAATGCAAAAGGTGAGGAACGATCATGGCGGAGCGGTGATTATGGTTCCTTAGGTCGTATTTAATGGCCCGGAAAAATTTTAGACGTTCCGAGTCCGGGGGGCCCGGCCCACTCGGAAGGTGTGGGCTATAGCACACGAAATTATGGGAAACGGGCGGAATTCTAGTTGTTTCGATGAAAAACGCAAAAAACTAGGAACGTTCATGGCGGGGCAGTGACTATGGTTCCTTAGGTTTTATTTAATGGTCCGGAAAAATTTTAGGCGATCTCGGTCCGGGGGGCCCTACCCATTGGGAAGGCGTGGGCTATTGTAGCACACGAAAATATGGTAATCGGGCAAAATTCTAGTTTTTTGGCCGAAAAACACAAAATATGAGGAATGATCAGGGCGGAGCGGTGACTATGGTTTCTTAGGTCATATTTTATGGCCCGGAAAAATTTTAGGCGATCGCGGTCCGGAGGTCCCGAGACCAATTTGAAGGCGTGGGCTATAGCACACGAAAATATGGAAATCGGGCCAAATTTTAATTCTTTGGCCGAAAAACGCAAAAAGTGAGAAACGATCATGGCGGAGTGGTGATTATGTATCCTTAGGTCGTATTTAATGGCCTGGAAAATTTTTAGATGTTCCG
This sequence comes from Nicotiana tabacum, assembly GCF_000715075.1. Taxonomy (NCBI): domain Eukaryota; kingdom Viridiplantae; phylum Streptophyta; class Magnoliopsida; order Solanales; family Solanaceae; genus Nicotiana; species Nicotiana tabacum. The sequence continues at coordinate 87,322,752 of NC_134096.1, read as the reverse complement.
AGTCCGGGGCGCCCGGCCCACTCGGAAGGTGTGGGCTATAGCACACGAAAATAAGGGAAACGGGCGGAATTCTAGTTGTTTCAATGAAAAACGCAAAAAACTCGGAACGTTCATGGCGGGGTGGTGACTCTGGTTCCTTAGGTCGTATTTGATGGTCCGAAAAAGTTTTAGGCGATTGGGGTCCGGGGGGCACTACCCATTGGGAAGGCGTGGGCTATTATAGCACACGAAAATATGGTAATCCGACGGAATTCTAGTTTTTTGGCCGAAAAACACAAAATATGAGAAATGATCAGGGCGGGGCGGTGACTATGGTTTCTTAGGTCATATTTAATATCCCAAAAAAAATTTAGGCGATCGTGGTCCGGGGGTCCCGAGACCACTTTGAAGGCGTGGGCTATAGCACACAAAAATATGGGAATCGGGCGAAATTCTAATTTTTTAGCCGAAAAATGCAAAAAGTGAGGAACGATCATGGCAGAGCGGTGATGATGGTTCGTTAGGTCGTATTTAATGGCCCGGTAAAATTTTAGACGTTCCGAGTCTGGGGGGGCCCAGCCTACTCAGAAGGTGTGGGCTATAGCATACGAAAATATGGGAATCGGGCGGAATTCTAATTCTTTGGCCGAAAAATGCAAAAGGTGAGGAACGATCATGGCGGAGCGGTGATTATGGTTCCTTAGGTCGTATTTAATGGCCCGGATAAATTTTAGACGTTCCGAGTCCGGGGGGCCCGGGCCACTCGGAAGGTGTGGGCTAGCACACAAAATTATGGGAAACGGGCGGAATTCTAGTTGTTTCGATGAAAAATGCAAAAAACTAGGAACGTTCATGGAGGGGCAGTGACTATGGTTCCTTAGGTCGTATTTGATGGTCCGGAAAAATTTTAGGCGATCTCGGTCCGGGGGGCCCTACCCATTGGGAAGGCGTGGGCTATTATAGCACCCGAAAATATGGTAATCGGGCAAAATTCTAGTTTTTTGGCCGAAAACCACAAAATATGAGGAATGATCAGGGCGGAGCAGTGACTATGGTTTCTTAGGTCATATTTGATGGCCCGGAAAAATTTTAGGCGATTGCGGTCCGGAGGTCCCGAGACCAATTTGAAGGCGTGGGCTATGCACACGAAAATATGGAAATCGGGCCAAATTTTAATTCTTTGGCCGAAAAACGCAAAAAGTGAGAAACGATCATGGCGGAGTGGTGATTATGGTTCCTTAGGTCATATTTAATGGCTTGGAAAATTTTTAGACGTTCCGAGTCCGGGGCGCCCGGCCCACTCGGAAGGTGTGGGCTATAGCACACGAAAATAAGGGAAACGGGCGGAATTCTAGTTGTTTCGATGAAAAACGCAAAAAACTCGGAACGTTCATGGCGGGGTGGTGACTATGGTTCCTTAGGTCTTATTTGATGGTCCGAAAAATTTTTAGGCGATTGGGGTCCGGGGGGCACTACCCATTGGGAAGGCGTGGGCTATTATAGCACACGAAAATATGGTAATCCGGCGGAATTCTAGTTTTTTGGCCGAAAAACACAAAATATGAGGAATGATCAGGGCGGGGCGGTGACTATGGTTTCTTAGGTCATATTTAATATCCCAAAAAATTTTTAGGCGATCGGGGTCCGGGGGTCCGAGACCACTTTGAAGGCGTGGGCAATAGCACACAAAAATATGGGAATCGGGCGAAATTCTAATTTTTTGGCCGAAAAATGCAAAAAGTGAGGAACGATCATGGCAGAGCGGTGATGATGGTTCGTTAGGTCGTATTTAATGGCCCGGTAAATTTTAGACGTTCCGAGTCTGGGGGGCCCAACCTACTCAGAAGGTGTGGGCTATAGCATACGAAAATATGGGAATCGGGCGGAATTCTAGTTTTTTCGCTGAAAAACGCAAACAACTAGGAACGTTCATGGCGGGCGGTGACTATGGTTCCTTAGGTCGTATTTGATGGCCCGACAAATTTTAGGCTATCGGGGTCCTGGGGTCCTTACCCATTGGGAAGGCGTGGGCTATTATAGCACACGTAGATATGGTAATCGGGGGGAATTCTAGTTTTTTTGGCTGAAAAATGCAAAACATGAGGAACGATCATGGCGGGGAGGTGACTATGGTTCCTTAGGTCTTATGTGATGTCCCAAAAAAAATTTAGGTGATCCGAGTTCGGGGGGCCCGGCCCACTCGGAATGCGAGGGCTATAGCACATGAAAATATGAGAATCAGGTGGAATTCTAGTTTTTTGGCCGAAAAATGCAAAATATGAGGAACGATCAGGGCGGGGCGGTGACTATGGTTTCTAAGATCATATTTGATGGCCCTGAAAAATTTTAGGCGATCAGAGTCTGGGGGTCCCGAGATCACTTTGAAGGCGTGGGCTATAGCACACGAAAATATGGGAATCGGGCGGAATTCTAATTCTTTGGCCGAAAAATGCAAATAGTGAGGAACGATCATGGCGGAGCGGTGATTATGGTTCCTTAGGTCATACTTAATGGCCCGGAAAAATTTTAGACGTTCCGAGTCCAGGGGTCCCTACCCATTGGGAAGGCGTGCGCTATTATAGTACACGAAAATATGGTATTCGGGTGTAATTCTAGTTTTTTGGCCGAAAAATGCAACACATGAGGAACGATCATGGCGGAGAGGTGACTATGGTTCCTTAGGTCTTATTTGATGGCCCAAAAAAATTTAGGTGATCCGAGTCCGGGGGGCCCAGCCCACTCGGAATGCGTGGGCTATAGCACACGAAAATATGGGAATCAGGCGGAATTCTAGTTTTTTGGCCGAAAAACGCAAAATATGAGGAACGATCAGGGCGGGGCGGTGACTATGGTTTCTTAGGTCATATTTTATGGCCTCGAAAAATTTTAGGCGATCGGGGTCCGGGGGTCCCGAGACAACTTTGAAGGCGTGGGCTATAGCACATGAAAATATGGGAATCAGGCGAATTTCTAATTTTTTGGCCAAAAAATGCAAAACGTGAGGAACGATCATGGCAGAGCGGTGATTATCGTTCCTTAGGTCGTATTTAATGGCCCGAAAAATTTTTAGACGTTCCGAGTCCTGGGGGCCCAGCCCACTCGGAAGGTGTGGGCTATAGCATACGAAAATATGGAAATCGGGCGGAATTCTAGTTTTTTCGCTGAAAAACGCAAACAACTAGGAACGTTCATTGCAGGGCGGTGACTATGGTTCCTTAGGTCGTATTTGATGGCCCGGACAAATTTTAGGCGATCGGGGTCCGGGGGTCCCTACCCATTGGGAAGGCGTGGGCTATTATTGCACATGAAAATATGGTATTCGGGGGTAATTCTAATTTTTTGGCCGAAAAATGCAAAACATGAGGAACGATCATGGCAGGGAGGTGACTATGGTTCCTTAGGTTTTATTTGATGGCCCAAAAAAAATTTAGGTGCTCCGAGTCCGAGGGGCCCGGCCCACTCGGAATGCGTGGGCTATAGCACACGAAAATATGGGATTCAGGCGGAATTCTAGTTTTTTTTTGCCGAAAAATCCATAACATGAGGAACGACCAGAGCGGGGCGGTGAGTATGGTTTCTTAGGTCTTATTTGATGGCCCGAAAATGTTTTAGGCGATCGGGGTCAGGGGACAACTTTGAAGGCGTGGGCTATAGCATACGAAAATATGGGAGTCGGGCGGAATTCTAATTTTTTGGCCGAAAAAAGCAAAAAGTGAGGAACAATCATGGCGGACAAGTGATTATGGTTTCTTAGGTCGTATTTGATGATCCAGAAAAATTTTAGGCTATCGGGGTCCGGGGGTCCCTACCCATTTGGAAGGCGTGGGCTATTATAGCACACGAAAATATGGGAATCAGGCGGAATTCTAGTTTTTAGCCGAAAAATGCAAAAAATGAGGAACGATCATGGCTGGGAGGTGACTATGGTTCCTTAGGTCTTATTTGATGGCCCGAAAAAAAATTAAGCGATCCTAGTCTAGGGGGCCCGACCCACTCGGAAGGCGTGGGCTATAGCACACGAAAATATGGGAATCGCGCAGAATTCTAGTTGTTTGGCCGAAAAACGCAAAATATGAGGAACGATCATGGCGTGGCGGTGACTATGGTTCCTTAGGAAGTATTTGATGATCCGGAAAAATTTTAGGCGATCTCGGTCCGGGGATCCCTACCCATTGGGAAGGCATGGGGTATTATAGAGCACGAAAATATGGTAATCCAGGGGAATTCTAATTGTTTGGCCGAACAACGCAAAATATGAGGAACTATCATGGCGTGGCGGTGACTATGATTCCTTAGGTAGTATTTGATGGTCCGAAATTTTTTTAGGTGATCGGGGTCCGGGGGTCCTTACCCATTAGGAAGGCGTGGGCTATTATAGCATACGAAAATATGATAATCGGGCGGAATTCTAGTTTTTTGGCCTAAAAATGCAAAATATGAGGAACGATCATGGCGGGGAGGTGACTATGGTTCCTTAGGTCTTATTTGACAGCCCAAAAAAAATTTAGGTGATCCAAGTCCGGGGGGCCCGGCCCACTCGGAATGCGTGGGCTATAGCACATGAAAATATGGGAATCAGGTGGAATTCTAGTTTTTTGGCCGAAAAACGCAAAATATGAGGAACGATCAGGGCGGGGCGGTGACTATGGTTTCTTAGGTCATATTTTATGGCCTCGAAAAATTTTAGGCGATCGGGGTCCGGGGGTCCCGAGACAACTTTGAAGGCGTGGGCTATAGCACATGAAAATATGGGAATCAGGCGAATTTCTAATTTTTTGGCCAAAAAATGCAAAACGTGAGGAACGATCATGGCAGAGCGGTGATTATGGTTCCTTAGGTCGTATTTAATTGCCCGGAAAAATTTTAGACGTTCCGAGTCCGGGGGGCCTGGCCCACTCGGAAGGTGTAGCACACGAAAATATGGGAATCGGGCGGAATTCTAGTTTTTTCGCTGAAAATGCAAACAACTAGTAACGTTCATGGCGGGGCGGTGACTATGGTTCTTTAGGTCGTATTTGATGGTTCAGAAAATTTTTAGGCGATCGGGGTCCGGGGGGGCATACCCATTGAGAAGGCGTGGGCTATTATAGAACACGAAAATACTGTAATCGGGCGGAATTCTAGTATTTTGGCTGAAAAATGCAAAATATTAGGAACGATCAGGGCGGGGTGGTGACTATGGTTTCTTAGGTCATATTTGATAGCCCGGAAAAATTTTAGGCGATCGGGATCCGGGGGTCCCGGCCCACTCGGAAGGCGTGAGCTATAACACACAAAAATATAGGAATCGGGCGGAATTCTATTTTTTTGGCCAAAAACGCAAAAAGTGAGGAACGATCATGGCGGAGCGGTGATTATGGTTCCTTAGGTCGTATTTAATGGTACGGAAAAATTTTAGACGTTCCGATTCCGGGGGGCCGTATTTAATGGCACGAAAAATATGGGAATAGGGCGGAATTCTAGTTTTTTTGCCGAAAAATATAAAAAATGAGGAATGATCATGGATGGGAGGTGACTATGGTTCCTTAGGTCTTATTTGATGGCCCGAAAAAAAATTAGGCGATCTGAGTCCGGGGGGCCTGTCCCACTCGGAAGGCGTGGGCTATTATAGCACACGAAAATATGGGAATCGGGCGAAATTCTAGTTTTTTCGCTGAAAAACGCAAACAACTAGTAACGTTCATGGCGGGGCGGTGACTATGGTTCTTTAGGTCGTATTTGATGGTCCAGAAAATTTTTAGGCGATCGGGGTCCGGGGGGCCATACCCATTGAGAAGGCGTGGGCTATTATAGAACACGAAAATACTGTAATCGGGCGAAATTCTAGTATTTTGGCAGAAAAATGCAAAATATTAGGAACGATCAGGGCGGGGCGGTGACTATGGTTTCTTAGGTCATATTTGATGGCCCGGAAAAATTTTAGGCGATCGGGATCTGGGGGTCCCGGCCCACTCGGAAGGCGTGAGCTATAACACACAAAAATATGGGAATCGGGCGGAATTATAATTTTTTGGCCAAAAACGCAAAAAGTGAGGAACGATCATGGCGGAGCGGTGATTATGGTTCCTTAGGTCGTATTTAATGGTACGGAAAAAATTTAGACGTTCCGATTCCGGGGGGCCGTATTTAATGGCACGAAAAATATGGGAATAGGGCGGAATTCTAGTTTTTTTGCCGAAAAATGTAAAAAATGAGGAATGATCATGGATGGGAGGTGACTATGGTTCCTTAGGTCTTATTTGATGGCCCGAAAAAAAATTAGGCGATCTGAGTCCGGGGGGCCCATACCACTCGGAAGGCGTGGGCTATAGCAGACGAAAATATGGGAATCGGGCGGAATTCTAGTTTTTTCACTAAAAAACGCAAACAACTAGGAATGTTCATGGCGGGGCGGTGACTATGGTTCCTTAGGTCGTATTTGATGGCCCGGACAAATTTTAGGCGATCGGGGTCCTGGGGTCCCTACCCATTGAGAAGGCGTGGGCTATTATAGAACACGATATGGTAATCGGGCGGAATTCTAGTTTTTTGGCTGAAAAACGCAAAATATGAGGAACGATCAGGGCGGGGCGGTGACTATGGTTTCTTAGGTCATATTTGATGGCCCGGAAAATTTTTAGGCGATCGGGATCCGGGGGTCCGGAGACCATTTTGAAGGCGTGGGCTATAGCACATGAAAATATGGGAATCGGGCAGAATTCTAATTTTTTTGGCCGAAAAACGCAAAAAGTGAGGAACGATCATGGCGGAGCGGTGATTATAGTTCCATAAGTCGTATTTAATGGCCCGAAAATTTTTTAGACGTTCCGAGTCCGGGGGGACCAGCCCACTCGGAAGGTGTGGGCTATAGCATATGAAAATATGGGAATCGGGCGGAATTCTAGTTTTTTCGCTAAAAAACGCAAACATGGGACGGTGACTATGGTTCCTTAGGTCGTATTTGTTGGCCCGAAAAAATTTTAGGCGATCGGGGTCCTGGGGTCCCTACCCATTGGGAAGGTATGGGCTATTATAGCGCACGAAAATATGGTAATCCGGGGGAATTCTAGTTGTTTGGCCGAAAAATGCAAAACATGAGGAACAATCATGGCGGGGAGGTGACTATGGTTCCTTAAGTCTTATTTGATGGCCCGGAAAAAATTTAGGTGATCCAAGTCCGGGGCCCCGGCCCACTCAGAATGCACTGGCTATAGCACATGAAAAAATGGGAATCACGCGAAATTCTAGGTTTTTGGCCGAAAAATGCAAAATATGAGAAACGATCAGGGTGGGGCGGTGACGATGGTTTGTTAGGTCATATTTGATGGCCCTGAAAAATTTTAGGCGATCGGGGTCCGGGGGTCCCGAGACCCTTTTGAAGGCGTGGGCTAAAGCACACGAAAATATGGGAATCGGGCGAAATTCTAATTCTTTGGCCGAAAAATGCAAAAAAAGAGGAACGATCATGGCAGAGCGGTGATTATGGTTCCTTAGGTCATATTTAATGGCCCGGAAAAATATTAGACGTTCCGAGTCCGGGGGGCCAGGCCCACTCGGAAGGTGTAGCATACAAAAATATGGGGATCGGGCGGAATTCTAGTTTTTAGCCGAAAAATGCAAAAAATGAGGAACGATCATGGCTGGGAGGTGACTATGGTTCCTTAAGTCTTATTTGATGGCCCGGAAAAAATTTAGGTGATCCATGTTCGGGGGCCCCGGCCCACTCAGAATGCGCTGGCTATAGCACATGAAAATATGGGAATCACGCGAAATTCTAGGTTTTTGGCCGAAAAATGCAAAATATGAGAAACGATCAGGGTGGGGCGGTGACGATGGTTTGTTAGGTCATATTTGATGGCCCTGAAAAATTTTAGGCGATCGGGGTCCGGGGGTCCCGAGACCCTTTTGAAGGCGTGGGCTAAAGCACACGAAAATATGGGAATCGGGCGAAATTCTAATTCTTTGGCCGAAAAATGCAAAAAAAGAGGAACGATCATGGCGGAGCGGTGATTATGGTATCTTAGGTCATATTTAATGGCCCGAAAAAATATTAGACATTCCGAGTCCGGGGGGCCCGGCCCACTCGGAAGGTGTAGCATACGAAAATATGGGAATCGGGCGAAATTCTAATTTTTTCACTTAAAAACACAAACAACTAGAAATGTTCATGGCGGGGCGGTGACTATGGTTCTTTAGGTCGTATTTGATGGTCCGAAAAAATTTTAGGCGATCGGGTCCGGGAGGCCATACCCATTGAGAAGGCGTGGGCTATTATAGAACACGAAAATATGGTAATCGGGCGGAATTCTAGTTTTTCGGTTGAAAAACGCAAAATATGAGGAACGATCAGGGCGGGGCGGTGACTATGGTTTCTTAGGTCAAATTTGATGGCCCGGAAAATTTTTAGGCGATCGGGATCCGGGGGTCCGGGGACCACTTTGAAGGCATGAGCTATACCACACGAAAATATGGGAATCGGGCGGAATTCTAATTTTTTGGCCGAAAAATGCAAAAATTGAGGAACGATCATGGCAATGCGGTGATTATGGTTCCTTAGGTCGTATTTAATGGCCCGGAAAAATTTTAGACGTTCCGATTCTGGGGGGCCCGGCCCACTCGGAAGGTGTGGGCTATAGCACACGAAAATATGGGAATCAGGAGGAATTCTAGTTTTTTCGCTGAAAACCACGAAAAACTAGGAACGTTCATTGCGGGGCGATGACTATGGTTCCTTAGGTCGTATTTGATGATCCGAAAAAATTTTAGGCGATCGGGGTTCGGGGGTCCCTACCCATTTGGAAGGCGTGGGCTATTATAGAACACGAAAATATGGGAATCGGGCGGAATTGTAGTTTTTAGCCGAAAAATGCAAAAACTGAGGAACGATCATGGCTGGGAGGTGACTATGGTTCCTTAAGTCTTATTTGATGGCCCGGAAAAAATTTAGGTGATCCAAGTCCGGGGGCCCCGGCCCACTCAGAATGCGCTGGCTATAGCACATGAAAATATGGGAATCACGCGAAATTCTAGGTTTTTGGCCGAAAAATGCAAAATATGAGAAACGATCAGGGTGGGGCGGTGACGATGGTTTTTTAGGTCATATTTGATGGCCCTGAAAAATTTTAGGCGATCGGGGTCCGGGGGTCTCTACCCATTGGGAAGCCGTGGGGTATTATAGCGCACGAAAATATGGTAATCCGGGAGAATTCTAGTTGTTTGGCCGAACAACGCAAAATATGAGGAACTATCATGGCGTGGCGGTGACTATGGTTCCTTAGGTTTTATTTGATGGTCCGAAAAAATTTTAGGTGATCGGGGTCCGGGGGTCCCTACCCATTAGGAAGGCGTGGGCTATTATAGCACACGAAAATATGATAATCGGGCGGAATTCTAGTTTTTTGGCCTAAAAATGCAAAACATGAGGAACGATCATGGCGGGGAGGTGACTATGGTTCCTTAGGTCTTATTTGTTGGCCAAAAAAAAAATTAGGTGATCCGAGTCTGGGGGCCCCGGCCCACTCGGAAGGCGTGGGCTATAGCACACGAAAATATGGGAATCACGCGGAATTCTAGTTTTTTTTTGCCGAAAAACGCAAAATATGAGGAACGATTAGGGCGGGGCGGTGACTATGGTTTCTTAGGTCATATTTGATGGCCCGTAAAAATTTTAGGCGATCGGGGTTCGGGGGTCCCGGGACCACTTTGAAGGCGTGGGCTATTATAGCACACGGAAATATGGGAATCGGGCGGAATTCTAATTCTTTGGCCAAAAAACGCAAAAAGTGAGGAACGATCATGGCGGAGCTATGATTATGGTTCATTAGGTCGCATTTAATGGCCCGAATTTTTTTTTTGATGTTCCGAGTCCGGGGGGCCCTATCCATTGAGAAGGCGTGGGCTATTATAGCACACGAAAATATGGTAATCGGGCGAAATTCTAGTTTTTTGGCCTAAAAATGCAAAACATGAGGAACGATCATGACGGGGAGGTGACTATGGTTCCTTAGGTCTTATTTTATGGCCCGAAAAAAATTTAGGTGATCCGAGTCCGGGAGCCCCTGCTCACTCGGAAGGCGTGGGCTATAGCACACGAAAATATGGGAATCGTCCGGAATTCTAGTTGTTTTGCCGAAAAATGCAAAATATGATGAACGATCACGGCATGGCGGTGACTATGGTTCCTTAGGTAGTATTTGATGGTCTGGAAAAATTTTAGGCGATCGGGGTCCGGGGGTCCCTACCCATTGGGAAGGCGTGGGGTATTATAGCACACAAAAATATGGTAATCGAGCGAAATTCTAGTTTTTGGCCGAAAAATGCAAAAAATGAGGAACGATCATGGCGGGGAGGTGACTATGGTTCCTTAGGCCTTATTTGATGGCCTGACAAAAATTTAGATGATCCTAGTCTGGGGGGCCTGGCCCACTCGGAAGGCGTGGGCTATAGCACACGAAAATATGGGAATCGGGCGGATTCTAGTTTTTTGGCCAAAAATGCAAAAAATGAGGAACGATCATGAAGGGGAAGTGACTATGGTTCCTTAGGTCTTATTTGATGGCCCAAAAAAAATTTAGGTGATCCGAGTCCGGGGACTCGGCCCACTCGGAATGCGTGGGCTATAGCACACGAAAATATGGGAATCGCGCGAAATTCTAGTTATTTGGCCGAAAATGCAAAAAATGAGGAACGATCATGGCGGGGATGTGACTATGGTTCCTTATGTCTTATTTGATGGCCCGAAAAAAATTTAGGTGATTCGAGTTCGTGGGGCCCGGCCCACTCGGAAGGCGTGGGCTATAACATACGAAAATATGGGAATCGCACAGAATTCTATTTGTTTGGCCGAAAAATGCAAAATATGAGGAACGATCAAGGCGTGGCGGTGACTATGGTTCCTTAGGTAGTATTTGATGATCCGGAAAATTTTTAGGTGATCACGGTCCGGGGGTCCCTACCCATTATAGCATACGAAAATTTGGTAATCGGGCAAAATTCTAGTTTTTTGGCCGAAAATGCAAAAAATGAGGAACGATCATGGAGGGGAAGTGACTATGGTTCCTTAGGTCTTATTTGATGGCCCGAAAAAATTTTAGGAGATCCGAGTCCGGGGGGCTCACCCCACTCGGAAGGCGTGGGCTATATAGCACACGAAAATATGGGAATCGTGCAGAATTCTAGGTTTTTGGTCGAAAAACGCAAAAAATGATGAATGATCATGGCGGGGCGGTGACTATGGTTTCTTAGGTTGTATTTGATGGCCTGGAAAAATTTTAGGCGATCCGGTTCCGGTCCGAAGGAGCCCGGCCCACTTCGTAGGCGGCACACAAAAATATGGTAATTGGTTGGAATTCTTGTTTTTTTGCCTTAAAACGCAAAACAAATGAGGAATGATCATGGCAGGGAGGTGACTATGGTTCCTTAGGTCGTATTTGATGGTCCAAAAAAGTTTTTGGCGATCCGGGTCAGGGGGGGCCGGCCTACTCGGAAGGCGTGGGCTATAGCACACGAAAATATGGGAATCGCGCGGAATTCTAGTTGTTTTGCCAAAAAACGCAAAATATGAGGAACGATCATGGCGTGGGAGTGACTTTAGTTCCTTAGGTAGTATTTGATGGTCCGGAAATATTTTAGGCAATCGAGGTCCAGGAGTCCCTACCCATTGGGAAGGCGTGGGCTATTATAGCACACGAAAATATGGTAATCGCTTGTTTTTTGGCCAAAAAATGCAAAACATGAGGAACGATCATGGCGGGGAGGTCTTATTTGATGGACCAAAAAAATTTTAGCTGATCCGAGTCCGGGGGCCCGGCCCACTCGAAAAGTGTGGGCTATAGCACACGAAAATATGGGAATCGCGCGGAATTCTAGTTGTTTAGAAGAAAAACGCAAAATATGAGGAACGATCATAGCGGGGCGGTTACTATGGTTCCTTAGGTCGTATTTGATGGCCCGGAAAAGTTTTAGGCGATCTGAGTCCGGGGGTCTCGGGACCACTTGGAAGGCGTGGGCTATAACACACAAAAATATGGGAATCGGGCGGAATTCTAGTTTTTCGGCCAAAAAGTGCAAATAATGACGAATGATCACAGCGAGGCTTTGACTATGGTTCTTAAGGTCGTATTTGATGCCCCGGAAAATTTTTAGGCGATCCGAGTCCGGTTGCCCGGCCCACTCGGAAGGCGTGGGCAATAGCACACAAAAATATGGTAATCGGGCAGAATTCTAGTTTTTTGGCCGAAAAATGCAAAACATGAGGAACGATCATGGCGGGGAAGTGACTATGGTTCCTTACGTCTTATTTGATGGCCCGAAAAAAATTTAGGTGATCCGATTCCGGGGGGCCCGGTCCACTCGGAAGGTGTGGGCTATAGCACACGAAAATATGGGAATCTTGCAGAATTCTAGGTTTTTGGCCGAAAAACGCATAAAATGAGGAACGATCATGGCGGGGCAGTGACTATGGTTCCTTAGGTCGTATTTGATGGCCCGAAAAATTTTTAGGCGATCCGGATCCGGGGGGCCCTACCCATTGGGAAGGCGTAGGCTATTATAGCACACAAAAATATGGTAATCGGGCGGAATTCTACTTTTTTTGCCGAAAAATGCAAAAAATGAGGAACGATCATGGCGGGGAGATGACTATGGTTCCTTAGGTGTTATTTGATGTCCCAAAAAAAAATTAGGTGATCCGATTCCGGGGGCCCAGCCCACTCGGAATGCTTCGGCTATAGCACACGAAAATATGGGAATCAGGCAGAATTCTTGTTTTTTTGCCGAAAAACGCAAAATATGAGGAACGATTAGGGCGGGGCGGTGACTATGGTTTCTTAGGTCATATTCGATGGCCCGGAAAATTTTTAGGAGATCGGGGTTCGGGGGTCCTGGGACCACTTTGAAGGCGTGGGCTATAGCACACGAAAATATGCGAAACAGGCGAAATTCTAATTTCTTTGCCGAAAAAAGCAATAAATGAGGAACGTTCATGGCGAGGTGGTGACTATGTTTCCTTAGGTCGTATTTGATGGTCCGAAAATAAATTTTGGCGATCGGGGTCCGGGGGTCCCTACCCACTGGGAAGGCGTGGGCTATTATAGCACACGAAAATATGGGAATCGGGCGGAATTCTAGTGTTTTTGCCGAAAAATGCAAATAATGAGAAACGATCATGGCTGGGAGGTGACTATGGTTCCTTAGGTCTTATTTGAGGGCCCGAAAAATTTTTAGGTGATCCGATTCCGGGAGGCCCGGTCCATTCGGAAGGCGTGGGCTATAGAACACGAAAATATGGGAATCGCACGGAATTCTAGTTGTTTGGCCGAAAAATGCAAAACATGAGGAACGATCATGGCGGGGCAGTGACTATGGTTCCTTAGGTCGTATTTGATGGCCCGAAAATTTTTTAGGCGATCCGGATCCGGGGGCCCCTACCCATTGGGAAGGCGTAGGCTATTATAGCACACAAAAATATGATAATCGGGCGGAATTCTATTTTTTTTGCGGAAAAATGCAAAACATGAGGAACGATCATGGCGGGGAGATGACTATGGTTCCTTAGGTGTTATTTTATGGCCCATAAAAAATTTAGGTGATCCGAGTCCGGGGGCCCGGCCCACTCGGAATGCGTGGGCTATAGCACACGAAAATATGGGAATCGCGCGGAATTCTAGTTGTTTGGCCGAAAATGCAAAAAATGAGGAACGATCATGGCGGGGATGTGACTATGGTTCCTTATGTCTTATTTGATGGCCCGAAAAAAATTTAGGTGATCCGAGTCCGGGGTGCCCGGCCCACTCGGAAGGCGTGGGCTATAGCGCACGAAAATATGGAAATCGGGCGAAATTCTAGTTTTTTGGCCGAAAAACGCAAAATATGAGGAACGATAAGGGCGGGGCGGTGACTATGGTTTCTTAGGTTATATTTGATGGCTCGGATAAATTTTAGGAGATCGGGGTTTGGGGGTCCCGGGACCACTTTGAAGGCGTGGGCTATAGCACACGAAAATATGGGAAACGGGCGAAATTCTAATATTTTTGCCGAAAAAAGCAATAAATGAGGAACGTTCATGGCGGGGTGGTGACTATGGTTCCTTAGGTCGTATTTGATGGTCCGTAAAAAGTTTTGGCGATCGGGGTCTGGGGGTCCTTACCCACTGGGAAGGCGTGGGCAATTATAGCACACGAAAATATGGGAATCGGGCGGAATTCTAGTATTTTTGCTGAAAAATGCAAATAATGAGAAACGATCATGGCTGGGGAGGTGAATATGGTTCCTTAGGTCTTATTTGATGGCCCGAAAAAATTTTAGGTGATCTAATTTCGGGAGGCCCGGTCCATTCGGAAGGCGTGGGCTATAGAACACGAAAATATGGGAATCGCGCGAAATTCTAGTTGTTTGGCCGAAAAATGCAAAACATGACGAACGATCATGACGGGGAGGTGACTATGGTTCTTTAGGTCTTATTTGATGGCCCGAAAAAAATTTAGGTGATCCGAGTCCGAGGGGCCCGGCCCACTCGGAAGGCATGGGCTATAGCACACGAAAATATGGGAATCGGGCGGAATTGTAGTTTTTTGGCCGAAAAACGCAAAATATAAGGAACGATAAGGGCGGGGCGGTGACTATGGTTCCTTAGGTCGTATTTGATGGCCCGGAAAAATTTTAGGTGATCAGGGTCTGGGGGTCCCGGGACCACTTAGAAGGCATGGGCTATAGCACACGAAAATATGGGAATCGGGCGGAATTCTAATTTTTTTGCCGTAAAATGCAAAAACATAAGGAACGGTAATGTCAGGGCGGTGACTATGGTTTTTTAGGTCGTATTGGATGGCCCAAAAAAATTTTAGGCGGTCAGAGTCCGGGGGGCCCGTCCCACTTGGAAGGCTTGGGCTATAGCACACGAAAATATGGAAATCGCGCTGAATTCTAGTTTTTGGCCGAAAAAGGCAAAAAATGAAGAATGATCATGGCGGTGTTTTAACTATGGTGCCTTAGATCGTATTTGATGACTCGGAAAATTTTTAGGCGATCGAGGTCCGGGGTTCCCGGGACCACTTGAAAGGCATGGGCTATAGCATACGAAAATATGGGTATCGGGCAGAATTCTAGTTTTTTGGCCGAAAATCGCAATAAGTGAAGAATGATCATGGCGGGGCGGTGACTAGGGTTCCTTAGGTCGTATTTAGTGGCCCAAAAAATTTTTAGGCGATCCGAGTCCGGGGGCCTCGGCCCACTCGGAAGGCGTGGGCTATAGCACACGAAAATATAGGAATCACGCAGAATTCTAGTTTTTTGGCCGAAAAATGCAAAAAATGAGGAACGATCATGGCGGGGGCGGTTACTATGGTTCCTTGGGTCGTATTTAATGGCCAGAAAAAGTTTAAGGCAATCGGGGTCCGGGGGTCCCGGGACCACTTGGAAGGCGTGGGCTTTAATACACGAAAATATGGGAATCACGCGGAATTCTAGTTTCTTAGCCAAAAAATGCAAAAAATGAGGAACGATCATGGCGGGGCAGTGACTATGGTTCCTTAGGTCGTATTTGATAGCCTAGAAATATTTTAGGCGATCCGAGCCCGGAGGGCCCAGCCCACTCGGAAGGCGTGGACTATAGCACACGAAAATATGAGAATCAGGTGGAATTCTAGCTTTTGGCCGTACAAATGCAAAAAATGAGGAAAGATCATGGAAGGGTGGCGTCTAGGGTTCCTTGGGTCGTATTTGATGGCCCGTAAAAATTTTAGGCAATCGGGGTCCGGGGGTCGCGGGACCACTCGGAAGGCGTGGGCTGTAGCACACGGAAATATGGGAATCCGGCGGAATTCTAGTTGTTTGGCCATAAAATGCAAAAAATGAGGACCGATCATGGCGAGGTGGTGACTATGCTTCCTTAGGTCGTATTTGATAGCTCGGAAAAATTTTAGGCGATCGGGGTCTGGGGGTCCCGGGACGACTTGGAAGGCGTGGGCTATAGCACACAAAAATATGGGAATCGGGCGGAATTCTAATTTTTTTGCCGTAAAATGCAAAAATACGAGGAACGGTCATGTCAGGGCGGTGACTATGGTTCTTTAGGTCGTATTTGATGGCCCAAAAAAATTTTAGGCGGTTAGAGTCCGGAGGGCCCGTCCCTCTTGGAAGGCGTGGGCTATAGCACACGAAAATATGGGAATCGCGCGGAATTCTAGTTTTTGGCCGAAAAAGGCAAAAAATGAAGAATGATCATGGCGGGGTTTTAACTATGGTGCATTAGATCGTATTTGATAACCCGAAAAATTTTTAGGCGATCGGGGTCCGGGGTTCCCGGGACCACTTGAAAGGCGTGGGCTATAGCATATGAAAATATGGGTATCAGGCGGAATTCTAGTTTTTTGGCCGGAAATCGCAATAAGTGAAGAATGATCATGGCGGGGCGGTGACTATGGTTCCTTAGGTCATATTTAATGGCCCAGAAAAATTTTAGGCCATCTGAGTCCGGGGGGCCCGGCCCACTCGGAAGGCGTGGGCTATAGCACACGAAAATATGGGAATCACGCGGAATTCTAGTTTTTTGGCCGAAAAACGCAAAAAATGAGGAACGATCATGGAGGGGGCGGTTACTATGGTTCCTTGGGTCGTATTTAATGGCCCGAAAATTTTTTAGGCGATTGGGGTCCGGGGGTCCCGGGACCACTTGGAAGGCGTGGGCTATAACACACGAAAATATGGAAATCACGCGAAATTCTAGTTTTTTAGTCGAAAAATGCAAAAAATGAGGAACGATCATGGCGGGGCAGTGACTATGGTTCCTTAGGTCATATTTGATGGCCTATAAATATTTTAGGCGATCCGAGGCCGGAGGGCCCGACCCACTTGGAAGGCGTAGGCTATAGCACATGAAAATATAGGAATCGCGCGGAATTCTAGTTTTTTGGTTGTACAAATGGAAAAAATGAGGAATGATCATGGCGGGGTTTTAACTATGGTGCCTTAGATCGTATTTGATGACCCGGAACATTTTTAGGCAATCGGGGTCCGGGGTTCCCGGGACCACTTGAAAAGTGTGGGCTATAGCATACGAAAATATGGGTATCGGGCGGAATTCTAGTTTTTTGCCGGAAATCGCAATAAGTGAAGAATGATCATGGCGGTGCGGTGACTATGGTTCCTTAGGTCGTATTTAATGGCCCGGAAAATTTTTAGGCGATCCGAGTCCAGGGGGCCCGGCCCACTCGGAAGGCGTGGGCTATAGCACACGAAAATATGGGAAACGGGCGAAATTCTAATTTTTTTGCTGAAAAAAGCAATAAATGAGGAACGTTCATGGCGGGGTAGTGACTATGGTTCCTTAGGTCGTATTTGATGGTCCGGAAAAAGTTTTGGCGATCGGGGTCCGGGGGTCCTTACCCACTGGGAAGGCGTGGGCTATTATAGCACACGAAAATATGGGAATCGGGCGGAATTCTAGTATTTTTGCTGAAAAATGCAAATAATGAGAAACGATCATGGCTGGGAGGTGACTATGGTTTCTTAGGTCTTATTTGATGGCCCGAAAAAATTTTAGGTGATCCAATTTCGGGAGGCCCGGTCCATTCGGAAGGCGTGGGCTATAAAACACGAAAATATGGGAATTGCGCGGAATTCTAGGTGTTTGGCCGAAAAATGCAAAACATGAGGAACGATCATGACGGGGAGGTGACTATGGTTCCTTAGGTCTTATTTGATGGCCCGAAAAAATTTAGGTGATCCGAGTTCGGGGGGCCCGGCCCACTCGGAAGGCGTGGGCTATAGCACACGAAAATATGGGAATCCGGCGGAAATCTAGTTTTTTGGCCAAAAAATGCAAAATATAAGGAACGATGAGGGCGGGGCGGTGACTATGGTTCCTTAGGTTGTATTTGATGGCCCGGAAAAATTTTAGGTGATCAGGGTCTAGGGGTCCCGGGACCACTTAGAAGGCGAGGGCTATAGCACACAAAAATATGGAAATCGGGCGGAATTCTAATTATTTTGCCGTAAAATGCAAAAACACAAGGAACGGTCATGTCAGGGCAGTGACTATGGTTTTTTAGGTCGTATTTGATGGCCCAAAACACTGTTAGGCGGTCAGAGTCCGGGGGGCCCGTCCCACTTGGAAGGCGTGGGCTATAGCACACGAAAATATGGAAATCGCGCTGAATTCTAGTTTTTGGCCGAAAAAGGCAAAAAATGAAGAATGATCATGGCGGGGTTTTAACTATGGTGCCTTAGATCGTATTTGATGACTCGAAAAATTTTTAGGCGATCGAGGTCCGGGGTTCCCGGGACCACTTGAAAGGCATGGGCTATAGCATACGAAAATATGGGTATCGGGCGGAATTCTAGTTTTTTGGCCAAAAATCGCAATAAGTGAAGAATGATCATGGCGGGGCGGTGACTATGGTTCCTTAGGTCGTATTTAATGGCCCAAAAAAATTTAGGTGATCCGAGTCCGGGGGCCTCGGCCCACTCGGAAGGCGTGGGCTATAGCACACGAAAATATAGGAATCACGCGGAATTCTAGTTTTTTGGCCGAAAAATGCAAAAAATGAGGAACGATCATGGCGGGGGCGGTTACTATGATTCCTTGGGTCGTATTTAATGGCCAAAAAAAGTTTAAGGCAATCGGGGTCCGGGGGTCCCGGGACCACTTGGAAGGCGTGGGCTATAATACACGAAAATATGGGAATCACGCGGAATTCTAGTTTCTTAGCCAAAAAATGAAAAAAATGAGGAACGATCATGGCGAGGTGGTGACTATGCTTCCTTAGGTCGTATTTGATTGCTCGAAAAAATTTTAGGCGATCGGGGTATGGGGGTCTCGGGATCACTTGGAAGGCGTGGGCTATAGCACACAAAAATATGGGAATCGGGCAGAATTCTAACTTTTTTGCCGTAAAATGCAAAAACACGAGGAACGGTCATGTCAGGGCGGTGAATATGGTTCTTTAGGTCGTATTTGATGGTCCAAAAAAATTTTAGGCGGTCAGAGTCCGGAGGGTCCGTCCCACTTGGAAGGCGTGGGCTATAGCACACGAAAATATGGGAATCGCGCGAAATTCTAGTTTTTGGCCGAAAAAGGCAAAAAATGAAGAATGATCATGGCGGGGTTTTAACTATGGTGCCTTAGATCGTATTTGATGACCCGAAAATTTTTTAGGCGATCGGGGTCCGGGGTTCCCGGGACCACTTGAAAGGCGTGGGCTATAGCATATGAAAATATGGGTATCGGGTGGAATTCTAGTTTTTTGGCCGAAAATCGCAATAAGTGAAGAATGATCATGGCGGGGCGGTGACTATGGTTCCTTAGGTCGTATTTAATGGCCCGGAAAAATTTTAGGCGAGCCGAGTCCGGGGGGCCCGGCCCACTCGGAAGGCGTGGGCTATAGCACACGAAAATATGGGAATCACGAGGAATTCTAGTTTTTTGGCCGAAAAACGCAAAAAATGAGGAACGATCATGGCGGCGGCGGTTACTATGGTTCCTTGGGTCGTATTTAATGGCCCGAAAAAATTTTAGGCGATTGGGGTCCGGGGGTCCCGGGACCACTTGGAAGGCGTGGGCTATAACACACGAAAATATGGAAATCACGCGGAATTCTAGTTTTTTAGCCGAAAAATGCAAAAAATGAGGAACGATCATGACGGGGCAGTGACTATGGTTCCTTAGGTCATATTTGATGGCCTAGAAATATTTTAGGCGATCCGAGGCCGGAGGGCCCGGCCCACTTGGAAGGCGTGGGCTATAGCACACGAAAATATAGGAATCGCGCGGAATTCTAGTTTTTTGGCTGTACAAATGCAAAAAATGAGGAATGATCATGGCGGGGTTTTAACTATGGTGCCTTAGATCGTATTTGATGACCCGGAAAATTTTTTAGGCGATCGGGGTCCGGGGTTCCCGGGACCACTTGAAAGGTGTGGGCTATAGCATACGAAAATATGGGTATCGGGCGGAATTCTAGTTTTTTGGCCGGAAATCGCAATAAGTGAAGAATGATCATGGCGGTGCGGTGACTATGGTTCCTTAGGTCGTATTTAATGGCCCGGAAAATTTTTAGGCGATCCGAGTCCGGGGGGCCCGGCCCACTCGGAAGGCGTGGGCTATAGCACACGAAAATATGGGAATCCGGCGGAATTCTAGTTTTTTGGCCGTAAAATGCAAAAAATGAGGACCGATCATGGAGAGGTGGTGACTATG
This sequence comes from Nicotiana tabacum, assembly GCF_000715075.1. Classification (NCBI taxonomy): domain Eukaryota; kingdom Viridiplantae; phylum Streptophyta; class Magnoliopsida; order Solanales; family Solanaceae; genus Nicotiana; species Nicotiana tabacum. The sequence continues at coordinate 87,302,600 of NC_134096.1, read as the reverse complement.
CTTCCTTAGGTCATATTTGATAGCTCGGAAAAATTTTAGGCGATCGGGGTCTGGGGGTCCCGGGACCACTTGGAAGGCGTGGGCTATAGCACACAAAAATATGGGAATCGTGCGGAATTCTAATTTTTTTGCCGTAAAACGCAAAAACACGAGGAACGGTCATGTCAGGGCGGTGACTATGGTTCTTTAGGTCATATTTGATGGCCCAAAAAATTTTTAGGCGGTCAGAGTCCGGGGGGTCCATCCCACTTGGAAGGCGTGGGCTATAGCACACGAAAATATGGGAATCGCGCGAAATTCTAGTTTTTGGCCGAAAAAGGCAAAAAATGAAGAATTATCATGGCGGGGTTTTAACTATGGTGCCTTAGATCGTATTTGATGACCCGAAAATTTTTTAGGCGATCGGGGTCCGGGGTTCCCGGGACCACTTGAAAGGCGTGGGCTATAGCATATGAAAATATGGGTATCGGGTGGAATTCTAGTTTTTTGGCCGAAAATCGCAATAAGTGAAGAATGATCATGGCGGGGCGGTGACTATGGTTCCTTAGGTCGTATTTAATGGCCCGGAAAAATTTTAGGCGAGCCGAGTCCGGGGGGCCCGGCCCACTCGGAAGGCGTGGGCTATAGCACACGAAAATATGGGAATCACGAGGAATTCTAGTTTTTTGGCCGAAAAACGCAAAAAATGAGGAACGATTATGGCGGCGGCGGTTACTATGGTTCCTTGGGTCGTATTTAATGGCCCGAAAAAATTTTAGGCGATTGGGGTCCGGGGGTCCCGGGACCACTTGGAAGGCGTGGGCTATAACACACGAAAATATGGAAATCACGCGGAATTCTAGTTTTTTAGCCGAAAAATGCAAAAAATGAGGAACGATCATGGCGGGGCAGTGACTATGGTTCCTTAGGTCATATTTGATGGCCTAGAAATATTTTAGGCGATCCGAGGCCGGAGGGCCCGGCCCACTTGGAAGGCGTGGGCTATAGCACACGAAAATATAGGAATCGCGCGGAATTCTAGTTTTTTGGCTGTACAAATGCAAAAAATGAGGAATGATCATGGCGGGGTTTTAACTATGGTGCCTTAGATCGTATTTGATGACCCGGAAAATTTTTTAGGCGATCGGGGTCCGGGGTTCCCGGGACCACTTGAAAGGTGTGGGCTATAGCATACGAAAATATGGGTATCGGGCGGAATTCTAGTTTTTTGGCCGGAAATCGCAATAAGTGAAGAATGATCATGGCGGTGCGGTGACTATGGTTCCTTAGGTCGTATTTAATGGCCCGGAAAATTTTTAGGCGATCCGAGTCCGGGGGGCCCGGCCCACTCGGAAGGCGTGGGCTATAGCACACGAAAATATGGGAATCCGGCGGAATTCTAGTTTTTTGGCCGTAAAATGCAAAAAATGAGGACCGATCATGGAGAGGTGGTGACTATGCTTCCTTAGGTCATATTTGATAGCTCGGAAAAGTCTAGGCGATCGGGGTCTGGGGGTCCCGGGACCACTTGGAAGGCGTGGGCTATAGCACACAAAAATATGGGAATCGTGCGGAATTCTAATTTTTTTGCCGTAAAACGCAAAAACACGAGGAACGGTCATGTCAGGGCGGTGACTATGGTTCTTTAGGTCATATTTGATGGCCCAAAAAATTTTTAGGCGGTCAGAGTCCGGGGGGCCCGTCCCACTTGGCAGGCGTGGGGTATAGCACACGAAAATATGGGAATCGCACGGAATTATAGTTTTTGCCCGAAAAAGGCAAAAAATGAAGAATGATCATGGCGGGGTTTTATCTATGGTGCCTTAGATTGTAATTGATGGCCAAGAAAATTTTGGGCGATCGGGGTCCGGGGTTCCCGGGACCACTTGAAATGCGTGGGCTATAGCATACGAAAATATGGGTATCGGGCGGAATTCTAGTTTTTTGGCCGGAAATCGCAATAAGTGAAGAATGATCATGGCGGGGCAGTGACTATGGTTCCTTAGATCGTATTTAATGGCCCGGAAAAATTTTAGGCAATCCTAGTCCAGGGGGCCCGGCCCACTCGGAGGGCGTGGCACACGAAAATATGGGAATCACGCGGAATTCTAGTTTTTTGGCCGAAAACCGCAAAAAATGAGGAACGATCATCGCGGGGGAGGTTACTATGGTTCCTTGGGTCGTATTTAATGGCCCGAAAAAATTTTAGGCGATCGGGGTCCGGGGCTCCCGGGACCACTTGGAAGGCGTGGGCTATATAACACACGAAAATATGGGAATCACGCGGAATTCTAGTTTTTTAGCTGAAAAATGCAAAAAATGAGGAACGATCAGGGCGGAGCAGTGACTATGGTTCCTTAGGTCGCATTTGATGGCCTAGAAATATTTTAGGCGATCCGAGGTTGGAGGGCCCGGCCCACTTGGAAGGCGTGGGCTATAGCACACGAAAATATGGGAATTGCGCGGAATTTTAGTTTTTTGGCCGTACAAATGCAAAAAATGAGGAATGATCATTGCGGGGTTTTAACTATGGTGCCTTAGATCGTATTTGATGACCCGAAAAATTTTTAGGCGATCAGGGTCCGGGGTTCCCGGGACCACTTGAAAGGTGTGGGCTATAGCATATGAAAATATGGGTATCGGGCGGAATTCTAGTTTTTTGGTCGGAAATCGCAGTAAGTGAAGAATGATCATGGCGGTGCGGTGACTATGGTTCCTTAGGTCGTATTTAATGGCCCAAATTTTTTTTAGGCGATCCGAGTCCGGGGGGCCCAGCCCACTCGGAAGGCGTGGGCTATAGCACATGTAAATATGGGAATCACGCGGAATTCTAGTTTTTTGGCCGAAAAACGCAAAAAATGCGGAACGATCATGGCGGGGTTGGTTACTATGGCTCCTTGGGTCGTATTTAATGGCCCAAAAAATTTTTAGGTGATCGGGGTCCGGGGGTCCCGGGACCACTTGGAAGGCGTGGGCTATAACACACGAAAATATGGGAATCACGCAGAATTCTAGTTTTTTAGCCGAAAAATGCAAAAAATGAGTAACGATCATGGCGGGGCAGTGACTATGGTTCCTTAGGTCGTATTTGATGGCCTAGAAATATTTTAGGCGATCCGAGCCCGGAGGACCCGACCCACTCTGAAGGCGTGGGATATAGCACACAAAAATATAGGAATCGTGTGGAATTCTAGCTTTTTGGCCGTACAAAAGCAAAAAATGATGAAAGATCAAGGAAGGGCAGCGACAATGGTTCCTTGGGTCGTATTTTATGGCCCGGAAAAAATTTAGTCGATCGGGGTCCGGGGGTCCTGGGACCACTCGGAAGGCATGGGCTATAGCACACGAAAATATGGTAATCGGGCAGAATTCTAGTTTTTTGGCCGTAAAATGCAAAAAATGAGGACCGATCATGGCGAGGTGGTGACTATGCTTCCTTAGGTCGTATTTGATAGCTCGCAAAATTTTTACGCGATCGGGGTCCGGGGTTCCCGGGACCACTTGAAAGACGTGGGCTATAGCATATGAAAATATGGGTATCGGGCGGAATTCTAGTTTTTTGGCCGGAAATCGCAATAAGTGAAGAATGATCATGGCGGGGCGGTGACTATGGTTCCTTAGGTCGTATTTAGTGGCCCAGAAAAATTTTAGGCGATCCGAGTCCGGGGGCCCCGGCCCACTCGGAAGGCGTGGGCCATAGCACACCAAAATATGGGAATCACGCGGAATTCTAGTTTTTTGGCCGAAAAACGCAAAAAATGAGGAACGATCATGGCGGGGGCAGTTATTATGGTTCCTTGGGTCGTATTTAATGGCCCGAAAATTTTTTAGGCGATTGGGGTCCGAGGGTCCCGGGACCACTTGGAAGGCGTGGGCTATAACACACGAAAATATGGAAATCACGCGAAATTCTAGTTTTTTAGCCGAAAAATGCAAAAAATGAGGAACGATCATGGCGGGGCAGTGACTATGGTTCCTTAGGTCATATTTGATGGCCTAGAAATATTTTAGGCGATCCGAGGCCGGAGGGCCCGACCCACTTGGAAGGCGTGGGCTATAGCACACGAAAATATAGGAATCGCGCGGAATTCTAGTTTTTTGGCTGTACAAATGCAAAAAATGAGGAATGATCATGGCGGGGTTTTAACTATGGTGCCTTAGATCGTATTTGATGACCCGGAAAATTTTTTAGGCGATCGGGGTCCGGGGTTCCCGGGACCACTTGAAAGGTGTGGGCTATAGCATACGAAAATATGGGTATCGGGCGGAATTCTAGTTTTTTGGCCGGAAATTGCAATAAGTGAAGAATGATCATGGCGGTGCGGTGACTATGGTTCCTTAGGTCGTATTTAATGGCCCGGAAAATTTTTAGGCGATCCGAGTCCGGGGGGCCCGGCCCACTCGGAAGGCGTGGGCTATAGCACACGAAAATATGGGAATCCGGCGGAATTCTAGTTTTTTGGCCGTAAAATGCAAAAAATGAGGACCGATCATGGAGAGGTGGTGACTATGCTTCCTTAGGTCATATTTGATAGCTCGGAAAAATTTTAGGCGATCGGGGTCTGGGGGTCCCGGGACCACTTGGAAGGCGTGGGCTATAGCACACAAAAATATGGGAATCGTGCGGAATTCTAATTTTTTTGCCGTGAAATGCAAAAACACGAGGAACGGTCATGTCAGGGCGGTGACTATGGTTCTTTAGGTCATATATGATGGCCCAAAAAATTTTTAGGCGGTCAGAGTCCGGGGGGTCCGTCCCACTTGGAAGGCGTGGGCTATAGCACACGAAAATATGGGAATCGCGCGAAATTCTAGTTTTTGGCCGAAAAAGGCAAAAAATGAAGAATGATCATGGCAGGGTTTTAACTATGGTGCCTTAGATCGTATTTGATGACCCGAAAATTTTTTAGGCGATCGGGGTCCGGGGTTCCCGGGACCACTTGAAAGGCGTGGGCTATAGCATATGAAAATATGGGTATCGGGTGGAATTCTAGTTTTTTGGCCGAAAATCGCAATAAGTGAAGAATGATCATGGCGGGGCGGTGACTATGGTTCCTTAGGTCGTATTTAATGGCCCGGAAAAATTTTAGGCGAGCCGAGTCCGGGGGGCCCGGCCCACTCGGAAGGCGTGGGCTATAGCACACGAAAATATGGGAATCACGAGGAATTCTAGTTTTTTGGCCGAAAAACGCAAAAAATGAGGAACGATTATGGCGGCGGCGGTTACTATGGTTCCTTGGGTCGTATTTAATGGCCCGAAAAAATTTTAGGCGATTGGGGTCCGGGGGTCCCGGGACCACTTGGAAGGCGTGGGCTATAACACACGAAAATATGGAAATCACGCGGAATTCTAGTTTTTTAGCCGAAAAATGCAAAAAATGAGGAACGATCATGGCGGGGCAGTGACTATGGTTCCTTAGGTCATATTTGATGGCCTAGAAATATTTTAGGCGATCCGAGGCCGGAGGGCCCGGCCCACTTGGAAGGCGTGGGCTATAGCACACGAAAATATAAGAATCGCGCGGAATTCTAGTTTTTTGGCTGTACAAATGCAAAAAATGAGGAATGATCATGGCGGGGTTTTAACTATGGTGCCTTAGATCGTATTTGATGACCCGGAAAATTTTTTAGGCGATCGGGGTCCGGGGTTCCCGGGACCACTTGAAAGGTGTGGGCTATAGCATACGAAAATATGGGTATCGGGCGGAATTCTAGTTTTTTGGCCGGAAATCGCAATAAGTGAAGAATGATCATGGCGGTGCGGTGACTATGGTTCCTTAGGTCGTATTTAATGGCCCGGAAAATTTTTAGGCGATCCGAGTCCGGGGGGCCCGGCCCACTCGGAAGGCGTGGGCTATAGCACACGAAAATATGGGAATCCGGCGGAATTCTAGTTTTTTGGCCGTAAAATGCAAAAAATGAGGACCGATTATGGAGAGGTGGTGACTATGCTTCCTTAGGTCATATTTGATAGCTCGGAAAAGTCTAGGCGATCGGGGTCTGGGGGTCCCGGGACCACTTGGAAGGCGTGGGCTATAGCACACAAAAATATGGGAATCGTGCGGAATTCTAATTTTTTTGCCGTAAAACGCAAAAACACGAGGAACGGTCATGTCAGGGCGGTGACTATGGTTCTTTAGGTCATATTTGATGGCCCAAAAAATTTTTAGGCGGTCAGAGTCCGGGGGGCCCGTCCCACTTGGCAGGCGTGGGGTATAGCACACGAAAATATGGGAATCGCACGGAATTATAGTTTTTGCCCGAAAAAGGCAAAAAATGAAGAATGATCATGGCGGGGTTTTATCTATGGTGCCTTAGATTGTAATTGATGGCCCGGAAAATTTTGGGCGATCGGGGTCCGGGGTTCCCGGGACCACTTGAAATGCGTGGGCTATAGCATACGAAAATATGGGTATCGGGCGGAATTCTAGTTTTTTGGCCGGAAATCGCAATAAGTGAAGAATGATCATGGCGGGGCAGTGACTATGGTTCCTTAGATCGTATTTAATTGCCCGGAAAAATTTTAGGCAATCCTAGTCCAGGGGGCCCGGCCCACTCGGAGGGCGTGGCACACGAAAATATGGGAATCACGCGGAATTCTAGTTTTTTGGCCGAAAACCGCAAAAAATGAGGAACGATCATCGCGGGGGAGGTTACTATGGTTCCTTGGGTCGTATTTAATGGCCCGAAAAAATTTTAGGCGATCGGGGTCCGGGGCTCCCGGGACCACTTGGAAGGCGTGGGCTATATAACACACGAAAATATGGGAATCACGCGGAATTCTAGTTTTTTAGCTGAAAAATGCAAAAAATGAGGAACGATCAGGGCGGAGCAGTGACTATGGTTCCTTAGGTCGCATTTGATGGCCTAGAAATATTTTAGACGATCCGAGGTTGGAGGGCCCGGCCCACTTGGAAGGCGTGGGCTATAGCACACGAAAATATGGGAATTGCGCGGAATTTTAGTTTTTTGGCCGTACAAATGCAAAAAATGAGGAATGATCATTGCAGGGTTTTAACTATGGTGCCTTAGATCGTATTTGATGACCCGAAAAATTTTTAGGCGATCAGGGTCCGGGGTTCCCGGGACCACTTGAAAGGTGTGGGCTATAGCATATGAAAATATGGGTATCGGGCGGAATTCTAGTTTTTTGGTCGGAAATCGCAGTAAGTGAAGAATGATCATGGCGGTGCGGTGACTATGGTTCCTTAGGTCGTAATTAATGGCCCAAATTTTTTTTAGGCGATCCGAGTCCGGGGGGCCCAGCCCACTCGGAAGGCGTGGGCTATAGCACATGTAAATATGGGAATCACGCGGAATTCTAGTTTTTTGGCCGAAAAACGCAAAAAATGCGGAACGATCATGGCGGGGTTGGTTACTATGGCTCCTTGGGTCGTATTTAATGGCCCAAAAAATTTTTAGGTGATCGGGGTCCCGGGGTCCCGGGACCACTTGGAAGGCGTGGGCTATAACACACGAAAATATGGGAATCACGCAGAATTCTAGTTTTTTAGCCGAAAAATGCAAAAAATGAGTAACGATCATGGCGGGGCAGTGACTATGGTTCCTTAGGTCGTATTTGATGGCCTAGAAATATTTTAGGCGATCCGAGCCCGGAGGACCCGACCCACTCTGAAGGCGTGGGATATAGCACACAAAAATATAGGAATCGTGTGGAATTCTAGCTTTTTGGCCGTACAAAAGCAAAAAATGATGAAAGATCAAGGAAGGGCAGCGACAATGGTTCCTTGGGTCGTATTTTATGGCCCGGAAAAAATTTAGTCGATCGGGGTCCGGGGGTCCTGGGACCACTCGGAAGGCATGGGCTATAGCACACGAAAATATGGTAATCGGGCAGAATTCTAGTTTTTTGGCCGTAAAATGCAAAAAATGAGGACCGATCATGGCGAGGTGGTGACTATGCTTCCTTAGGTCGTATTTGATAGCTCGCAAAATTTTTAGGCGATCGGGGTCCGGGGTTCCCGGGACCACTTGAAAGACGTGGGCTATAGCATATGAAAATATGGGTATCGGGCGGAATTCTAATTTTTTGGCCGGAAATCGCAATAAGTGAAGAATGATCAACGCGGGGCGGTGACTATGGTTCCTTAGGTCGTATTTAATGGCCCGGAAAAATTTTAGGCGATCCGAGTCCGGGGGGCCCGGCCCACTCAGAAGGCGTGGGCTATAGCACACGAAAATATGGGAATCACGCGGAATTCTAGTTTTTTGGCCGAAAAACGCAAAAAATGAGGAACGATCATGGCGGGGCAGTTATTATGGTTCCTTGGGTCGTATTTAATGGCCCGAAAATTTTTTAGGCGATTGGGGTCCGAGGGTCCCGGGACCACTTGGAAGGCGTGGGCTATAACACACGAAAATATGGAAATCACGCGAAATTCTAGTTTTTTAGCCGAAAAATGCAAAAAATGAGGAACGATCATGGCGGGGCAGTGACTATGGTTCCTTAGGTCATATTTGATGGCCTAGAAATATTTTAGGCGATCCGAGGCCGGAGGGCCCGACCCACTTGGAAGGCGTGGGCTATAGCACACGAAAATATAGGAATCGCGCGGAATTCTAGTTTTTTGGCTGTACAAATGCAAAAAATGAGGAATGATCATGGCGGGGTTTGAACTATGGTGCCTTAGATCGTATTTGATGACCCGGAAAATTTTTTAGGCGATCGGGGTCCGGGGTTCCCGGGACCACTTGAAAGGTGTGGGCTATAGCATACGAAAATATGGGTATCGGGCGGAATTCTAGTTTTTTGGCCGGAAATCGCAATAAGTGAAGAATGATCATGGCGGTGCGGTGACTATGGTTCCTTAGGTCGTATTTAATGGCCCGGAAAATTTTTAGGCGATCCGAGTCCGGGGGGCCCGGCCCACTCGGAAGGCGTGGGCTATAGCACACGAAAATATGGGAATCCGGCGGAATTCTAGTTTTTTGGCCGTAAAATGCAAAAAATGAGGACCGATCATGGAGAGGTGGTGACTATGGTTTCTTAGGTCTTATTTGATGGCCCAAAAAAATTTTAGGTGTTCCAATTCCGGGAGGCCCGGTCCATTCGGAAGGCGTGGGCTATAAAACACGAAAATATGGGAATCGCGCGGAATTCTAGTTGTTTGGCCGAAAAATGCAAAACATGAGGAACGATCATGACGGGGAGGTGACTATGGTTCCTTAGGTCTTATTTGATGGCCCGAAAAAAATTTAGGTGATCCGAGTCCGGGGGGCCCGGCCCACTCGGAAGGCGTGGGCTATAGCACACGAAAATATGGGAATCGGGCGAAAATCTAGTTTTTTTGCCGAAAAACGCAAAATATAAGGAACGATGAGGGCGGGGCGGTGACTATGGTTCCTTAGGTCGTATTTGATGGCCCGGAAAAATTTTAGGTGATTAGGGTCTAGGGGTCCCGGGACCACTTAGAAGGCGTGGGCTATAGCACACAAAAATATGGGAATCGGGCGGAATTCTAATTTTTTTGCCGTAAAATGCAAAAACACAAGGAACGGTCATGTCAGGGCGGTGACTACGGTTTTTTAGGTCGTATTTGATGGCCCAAAAAAATTTTAGGCGGTCAGAGTCCGGGGGGCCCGTCCCACTTGGAAGGCGTGGGCTATAGCACACGAAAATATGGGAATCGCGCTGAATTCTAGTTTTTGGCCGAAAAAGGCAAAAAATGAAGAATGATCATGGCGGGGTTTTAACTATGGTGCCTTAGATCGTATTTGATGACTCGGAAAATTTTTAGTCGATCGAGGTCCGAGCCCGGAGGGCCCAGCCCACTCGGAAGGCGTGGACTATAGCACACAAAAATATGAGAATCAGGTGGAATTCTTGCTTTTTGGCCGTACAAATGCATAAAATGAGGAAAGATCATGGAAGGGTGGCGTCTAGGGTTCCTTGGGTTGTATTTGATGGCCCGTAAAAATTTTAGGCAATCGGGGTCCGGGGGTCGCGGGACCACTCGGAAGGCGTGGGCTATATAGCACACGAAAATATGGGAATCCGGCGGAATTCTAGTTTTTTGGCCGTAAAATGCAAAAAATGAGGACCGATCATGGCGAGGTGGTGACTATGCTTCCTTAGGTCGTATTTGATAGCTCGGAAAAATTTTAGGCGATCGGGGTATGGGGGTCCCGGGACCACTTGGAAGGCGTGGCCTATAGCACACAAAAATATGGGAATCGGGCGGAATTCTAATTTTTTTGGCGTAAAACGCAAAAACACGAGGAACGGTCATGTCAGGGCGGTGACTATGGTTCTTTAGGTCGTATTTGATGGCCCAAAAAAATTTTAGGCGGTCAGAGTCCGGAGGGCCCGTCCCACTTGGAAGGCGTGGGCTATAGCACACGAAAATATGGGAATCGCGCGGAATTCTAGTTTTTGGCCGAAAAAGGCAAAAAATGAAGATTGATCATGGCGGGGTTTTAACTATGGTGCCTTAGATCGTATTTGATGACCCGAAAAATTTTTAGGCGATCGGGGTCCGGGGTTCCCGGGACCACTTGAAAGGCGTGGGCTATAGCATATGAAAATATGGGTATCGGGCGGAATTCTAGTTTTTTGGCCGAAAATCGCAATAAGTGAAGAATGATCATGGCGGGGCGGTGACTATGGTTCCTTAGGTCGTATTTAGTGGCCCAAAAAAATTTTAGGCGATCCGAGTCCGGGGGCCTCGGCCCACTCGGAAGGCGTGGGCTATAGCACACGAAAATATAGGAATCACGCGGAATTCTAGTTTTTTGGCCGAAAAATGCAAAAAATGAGGAACGATCATGGCGGGGGCGGTTACTATGGTTCCTTGGGTCGTATTTAATGGCCAAAAAAAGTTTAAGGCAATCGGGGTCCGGGGTTCCCGGGACCACTTGGAAGGCGTGGGCTATAATACACGAAAATATGGGAATCACGCGGAATTCTAGTTTCTTAGCCAAAAAATGCAAATAATGAGGAACGATCATGGCGGGGCAGTGACTATGGTTCCTTAGGTCGTATTTGATAGCCTAGAAATATTTTAGGCGATCCGAGCCCGGAGGGCCCAGCCCACTAGGAAGGCGTGGACTATAGCACACGAAAATATGAGAATCAGGTGGAATTCTAGCTTTTTGGCCGTACAAATGCAAAAAATGAGGAAAGATCATGGAAGGGTGGCGTCTAGGGTTCCTTGGGTCGTATTTGATGGCCCGTAAAAATTTTAGGCAATCGGGGTCCGGGGGTCGCGGGACCACTCGGAAGGCGTGGGCTGTAGCACACGAAAATATGAGAATCAAGCGGAATTCTAGTTTTTTGGCCGAAAATAGCATAAAATGAGGAACGGTCATGGCACGACGGTGACTTTGCTTCCTTAGGTCGTATTTGATAGCTCGGAAAAATTTTAGGCGATCGGGGTATGGGGGTCCCGGGACCACTCGGAAGGCGTGGGCTGTAGCACACGAAAATATGAGAATCAAGCGGAATTCTAGTTTTTTGGCCGAAAATAGCATAAAATGAGGAACGGTCATGGCGGGGCGGTGAATATGGTTCCTTAGCTCGTATTTGACGGCCCGTAAAATTTTTAGGCGATCCGAGTCCTGGAGGCCCGACCCACTCGGAAGGCGTGGACAATAGAAGACGAAAATATGGGAATCACGCGAAATTTTAGTTTTTTGGCAGAAAAACGCAAAAAATGAGGAACGATCATGCCGGGGTGGTTACTATGGTTCCTTGGGTCTTATTTTATGGCCTGAAAAAATTTTAGGCGATCGGGGTCCGGGGGTCCCGGGACCACTTGGAAGGCGTGTGCTATAACACACGAAAATATGGGAATCGGGCGGAATTCTAGTTTTTTTGCCGGAAATCGCAATAAGTGAGGAACGATCATGGCGGGGCAGTTCCTATGGTTCCTTAGGTCGTATTTGATGGCCCGGAAAATTTTTAGGCGATCGGGGTCCCGGGATCCCGGGACCACTTGGAAGGCGTGGATATAGCACACGAAAGTATGGGAATCAGACGGAATTCTAGTTTTTTGGCCGAAAAATGCAAAAAATGAGGAACGATCATGGCGAGGCGGTGACTATGGTTCCTTAGGCCCTATTTGATTGCCTGAAAAAATTTTAGGCGATCCGAGTCCGGTGGGCCCGGCCACTCGGAAGGCGTGGGCAATAGCACACAAAAATATGGTAATCGGGCCGAATTCTAGTTTTTTAGCCGAAAAACGCAATAAATGAGGAACGATCATGGCGAGGCAGTGATTATGGTTCCTTAGGTAGTATTTTATGGCACGGAAAATTTTTAGGCGATCGGGGTCCGGGGTTCCCTGGGATCACTTGGCAGGCGTGGGTATAGCACACGAAAATATGGGAATCGAGCGAAATTCTAGTTTTTTGGCCGAAAAATGCAAAAAATAAAGAACGATCAAGGCTGGACGGTGACTATGGTTCCATAGGTGGTATTTGATGGCCCGGAAAAATTTTAGGCGAACGAGGTCCGGGGTTCCGGGGACCACTTGGAAGGCGTGGCTATAGCACACGAAAGTTTGGGAATCAGACGGAATTCTAGTTTTTTGGCCGAAAAATGCAAAAAATGAGGAACGATCATGGCGAGGCGGTGACTATGGTTCCTTAGGTCCTATTTGATTGCCCGAAAAAATTTTAGGCGATCCGAGTCCGGTGGGCCCGGCCACTCGGAAGGCGTGGGCAAAAGCACACAAAAATATGGTAATCGGGCCGAATTCTAGTTTTTTAGCCGAAAAATGCAATAAATGAGGAACGATCATGGCGAGGCAGTGATTATGGTTCCTTAGGTAGTATTTTATGGCACGGAAAATTTTTAGGCGATCGGGGTCCGGGGTTCCCTGGGATCACTTGGCAGGCGTGGGTATAGCACACGAAAATGTGGGAATCGGGCGAAATTATAGTTTTTTGGCCGAAAAATGCAAAAAATGAGGAACGATCATGGCTGGACGGTGACTATGGTTCCATAGGTGGTATTAGATTGCCCGGATAAATTTTAGGCGATCGAGGTCCGGGGTTCCCGGGACCACTTGGAAGGCGTGGATATAGCACACGAAAGTATGGGAATCGGGCGGAATTCTAGTTTTTTGGCCGAAAAATGAAAAAAATAAGGAACGATCATGGAGGGAAGGTGACTATGGTTCCTTAGGTCTTATTGGATGGTCTGGAAAAATTTTAGGCGATCGGGATCCGGGGGTCCCGGGACCACTCGAAAGGCGTGGGCTATAGCACACGAAAATATGGGAATCGCGCGAAATTCTAGTTGTTTGGCCGAAAAATGGCAAAAAATGTGGAATGATCATGGCAGGGCAGTTACTATGGTTCCTTAGGTCATATTTGATGGCCCGAAAAATTTTAGGCGATCGGGATCCGGGGGTCCTGGGACCACTCGAAAGGCGTGGGCTATAGCACACAAAAATATGAGAATCAGGCGGAATTCTAGTTCTTTGGCCGAAAAATGCAAAAAATGAGGAACGGTCATGGTGAGGCGGTGACTATGGTTCCTTAAGTCCTATTTGATTGCTCAAAAAAAATTTAGGCGATCCGAATCCGGTGGGCCCGGCCACTAGGAAGGCGTGGGCAATAGCACACAAAAATATGGTAATCGGGCGGAATTCTAGTTTATTAGCCGAAAAATGCAAAAAAATGAGGAATGATCATGACGAGGCAGTGACTATGGTTCCTTAGGTAGTATTTTATGGCTCGGAAAAATTTTTGGCGATCGGGGTCCGGGGGGCCTGGGACCACTTGGCAGGCGTGGGTATAGCACACGAAAATATGGGAATCGGGCGAAATTCTAGTTTTTTGGCCGAAAAACGTAAAAAATGAGGAACGATCATTGTTGGACGGTGACTATGGTTCCATAGGTCGTATTTGATGGACCGGAAAAATTTTAGGTGATCGGGGTCCGGGGTTCCCGGGACCACTTGGAAGGTGTGGATATAGCACACGAAAGTATGGGAATCGGGCGGAATTCTAGTTTTTTTGCCGAAATATGCAAAAAATGAGGAACGCTCATGGAGGGAAGGTGACTATGGTTCCTTAGGTCTTATTGGATGGTCTGGAAAAATTTTAGGCGATCGAGGTCCGGGGGTCCCAGGACCACTCGAAAGGCGTGGGCTATAGCACACGAAAATATAGGAATCACGCGGAATTCTAGTTGTTTGGACGAAAAATAGCAAACAATGTGGAACGATCATGGCAGAGCGGTTACTATGGTTCCTTAGGTCGTATTTGATGGCCCGGAAAATTTTAGGCGATCGGGGTCCGGGGGTCCCGGGACCACTTGGAAGGCGTGGGCTATATAGCACACAAAAATATGGGAATCAGGCGGAATTCTAGTTTTTGGCCGAAAAATGCAAAAAATGAGGAACGGTCATGGCGGGGAGGTGACTATGGTTCCTTAGGTCCTATTTGATGGCCCAGAAAAATTTTAGGCGATCAGGGTCCGAGGGTCCCGGGACCACTTGGAAGGCGTGGGCTAGCACACCACACAAAAATATGGGAATCAGACGGAATTCTAGTTTTTTGGCCGAAAAATGGAAAAAATGAGGAACGATCAAGGCGAGGCGGTGACTATGGTTCCTTAGGTCCTATTTGATTGCCCGAAAATTTTTTAGGCAATCCGAGTCCGGTGGGCCCGGCCACTCGGAAGGCGTGGGCAATAGCACACAAAAATATGGTAATCGGGCCGAATTCTAGTTTTTTAGCCGAAAAACGCAATAAATGAGGAACGATCATGGCGAGGCAGTGATTATGGTTCCTTAGGTAGTATTTTATGGCACGGAAAATTTTTAGGCGATCGGGGTCCGGGGTTCCCTGGGATCACTTGGCAGGCGTGGGTATAGCACACGAAAATATGGGAATCGAGCGAAATTCTAGTTTTTTGGCCGAAAAACGCAAAAAATGCGGAACGATCATGGCTGGATGGTGACTATGGTTCCATATGTTGTATTTGATGGCCCGGAAAAATTTTAGGCGATCGAGGTCCGGGGTTCCCGGGACCACTTGGAAGGCGTGGATATAGCACATGAAAGTATGGGAATCGGGCGGAATTCTAGTTTTTTGGCCGAAAAATGCAAAAAATGAGGAACGATCATGGAGGGAAGGTGACTATGGTTCCTTAGGTCTTATTGGATGCTCTGGAAAAATTTTAGGCGATCGGGATCCGGGGGTCCCGGGACCACTCGCAAGGCGTGGGCTATAGCACACGAAAATATGGGAATCGCGCGGAATTCTAGTTGTTTGGCCGAAAAATGGCAAAAAATGTGGAATGATCATGGCAGGGCAGTTACTATGGTTCCTTAGGTCGTATTTGATGGCCCGAAAAATTTTAGGCGATCGGGATCTGGGGGTCCCGGGACCACTCGAAAGGCGTGGGCTATAGCACACAAAAATATGAGAATCAGGCGGAATTCTAGTTCTTTGGCTGAAAAATGCAAAAAATGGGGAACGGTCATGGTGAGGCGGTGACTATGGTTCCTTAAGTCCTATTTGATTGCTCAAAAAAAATTTAGGCGATCCGAGTCCGGTGGGCCCGGCCACTAGGAAGGCGTGGGCAATAGCACACAAAAATATGGTAATCGGGCGGAATTCTAGTTTATTAGCCGAAAAACGCAAAAAGCCTAGGAACGATCATGACGAGGCAGTGACTATGGTTCCTTAGGTAGTATTTTATGGCTCGGAAAAATTTTTGGCGATCGGGGTCCGGGGGGCCTGGGCCCATTCGGAAGGTGCGGGCTATAACACACAAAAATATGGGAATCATGCGAAATTATAGTGTTTTGGCCGTAAAATGCAAAACAACGAGGAACGGTCATGGCAGAGCAGTTACTATGGTTCCTTAGGTCATATTTTATGGTCTGGAAAATTTTTAGGCTATATGGGTCCAGGGGGCCCACTCGGAAGGCGTGGGCTATAGCACACGAAAATATGGGAATCGGGCGTAATTCTAGTTTTTTGGCCGTAAAACACAAAAAATGAGGAACGGTCATGGCGGGACGGTGACTATGGTACCTTAGGTTGTATTTGATGGCCCTGGAAATATTTTAGGCGATCGGGGTCCGGGGGTCTGGGAGCACTCGGAAGGCGTGGGCTATAGCACACGAAAATATGGGAATCGCGCGGAATTCTAGTTTTTTGGCCGAAAAATGCAAAAAATGAGGAACGATCATGGCAGGGCGGTGACTATGGTTCCTTAAATCATATTTTATGGCCCGTAAAAATATTAGGCGATAGGGGTCCGGGGGTCTGGGACCACTCGGAAGGCGTGGATATAGCACATGAAAATATGGGAATCTGGCGAAATTCTAGTTTTTTGGAGGAAAAATTCAAACAATGAGGAACGATCATGGCGGGGAGGTGACTATGGTTCCTTAGGTCTTATTTGATGGCCCGAAAATATTTTAGGTGATCCGAGTCCGGGGGCTCGGTCCATTCGGAAGGCGTGGGCTATATCACACGAAAATATGGGAATCGGGCGGAATTCTAGTTTTTTGGCCGAAAAACACAAAATATGAGGAATGATTTTGGCGGGGCGGTGACTATGGTTTGTTATATCATATTTGATGGCCCGGAAAAATATTATGCGATCGGGGTCCAGGGGTCCCGGGACCACTTTGAAGGCGTGGGCTATAGCACACGAAAATATGGGAATCGGGCGGAATTCTAATTTTTTTGGCCGAAAAATGCAAAAAGTGAGGAACGATCATGGCGGGGCAGTGACTATGGTTCCTTAGGTCGTATTTAATGGCCCGGAAGAATTTTAGAGGTTCCGAGTCCGGGGGCCCCGGCCCACTGGGAAGGTCTGGGCCATAGCATACGAAAATATGGGAATCGTCGGAATTCTAGTTTTTTCACTAAAAAATACAAACAACTAGGAACGTTCATGGCGGGCAGGTGACTATAGTTCCTTAGTTCGTATTTGATGGTTCGGGAAAATTTTAGGTGATCGGGGTCCGGGGGTCATGGGACCACTCGGAAGGCGTGGGCTATAGCTCACGAAAATATGGGAATCGCGCGAAATTCTAGTGTTTCTGTGAAAAAATGCAAAAAACTATGAATGTTTATGGCTGGGCGGTGACTATGGTTCCTTAGGTCGTATTTGATGGTCCGGATAAAATTTTAGGCGATCGGGGTCCGGAGGTCCCGGGACCTCTCGACAGGCGTGGGCTATAGCACACGAAAATATGGGAATCGCGCGGAATTCTAGTTGTTTGGCCGAAAAATGCAAAAAATGTGGAACGATCATGGTGGGTGGTTACTATGGTTCCTTAGGTCGTATTAGATGGCCCGAAAAAATTTTAGGCGATCGGGGTCCGGGGGTCCGGGGACCACTTTGAAGACGTGGGCTATAGCACACAAAAATATGGAAATCAGGCGGATTTCTAGTTTTTTGGCCGAGAAATAAAAAAAATGAGGAACAAGCTTGGAGAGGCGGTGACAATGGTTCCTTAGGTCCTATTTGGTTGCCCGAAAATATTTTAGGTGATCCGAGTCCGGGGGGACGGCTCACTCGGAAGGCGTGGGCAGTAGCACACAAAAATATGGTAATGAGGCGGAATTCTAGTTCTTTAGCCGAAAAATGCAAAACATGAGGAACGATCATGGCGGGGCAGTGACTTTTGTTCCTTAGGTAGTATTTTATGGCCCGAAAAAATATTAGGCGATCGGGGTCCGGGGTTCCCGGGACCACTTGGCAGGCGTGGGTATAGCACACGAAAATATGGTAATTGGGAGGAATTATAGTTTTTTGGCCGAAAAATGAAAAAAATGAGGAACGATCATGGCGGGAAGGTGACTATGGTTCCTTTGGTCTTATTTGATGGCCCGAAAAAGTTTTAGGTGATCCGAGTCCGGGGGGACCGGCCCACTCGGAAGGTGTGGGCTATAGCACACGAAAATATGAGAATCAGGCGGAATTCTAGGTTTTTGGCCAAAAAACGCAAAAAATTAAGAACGATCATGGCATGGCGGTGAATATGGATCCTTAGGTCGTATTTGATGGCACGAAAAAATTTTAGGCGATCGGGGTCCGGGGGGCCTCGGACCACACGGAAGGCGTGGGCTATAGCACACGAAAATATGGGAATCGCGTGGAATTCTAGTGTTTTGGCCGAAAAATGCAAAAAATGAGGAACAATCATGGAGGGGCAGTGACTATAGTTCTTTAGGTCGTATTTGATGGCCCGAAAAATTTTTAGGCGATCGGGGTCCGGGATTCCCGGGACCACTTGGAAGGCGTGGATATAGCACACGGAAATATGGGAATCGAGCGGAATTCTAGTTTTTTGGCCGAAAAATGCAAAAAATGAGGAACGATCATGGCGGGGAGGTAACTATGGTTCCTTAGGTCTTATTTGATGGCCCGAAAATTTTTTAGGTGATCCGAGTTCGGGGGGCCCGACCCACTCGGAAGGCGTGGGCTATAGCACACGAAAATATGGGAATCGGGCGGAGTTCTAGGTTTTTGGCTGAAAAATGCAAAAAATGAGGAACGATCATGGCGGGGCGGTGACTATGGTTCCTTAGGTCGTATTTGATGGCTCGGAAAAATTTTAGGCGATCGGGGTCCGGGGGCCTGGGACCACTCAGAAGGCGTGGGGTATAGCACACGAAAATATGGCAATCGGGCAGAATTTTAGGTTTTTGGCCAAAAACGCAAAGAATTATGAACGAACATGGAAGGGCGGTGACAATATTTCTTTAGGTCGTATTTGATGGCCCGGAAAAATTTTAGGCGATCGGGGTCCGGGGGGCCTAGGACCACTCGGAAGGCGTGGGGTATAGCACACGAAAATATGGGAATCACGCGGAATTCTAGTTTTTTGGCCGAAAAATGCAAAACATGAGGAAGAATCATGGCGGGGAAGTGACTATGGTTCTTTAGGTCGTATTTGATGGCCCTAAAAAATTTTAGGCGATCGGGGTCCGGGGTTCCCGGGACCACTTGGAAGGCATGGATATAGCACACGAAAATATGGGAATCGGGCGGAATTCTAGTTCTTTGGGTGAAAGATGCAAAAAATGAGTAACGATCATGGCCGGAAGGTGACTATGGTTCTGTAGGTCTTATTTGATGGCCGGAAATTTTTTTAGGTGATCCGAGTCCTTGGGGCCCGGCCCACTCGGAAGGCGTGGGCTATAACGCACGAAAATATGGAAATCAGGCGGAATTCTAGGTTTTTTGCCGAAAAACGCAACAAATGAGGAACGATCATGGCGGGGCGGTGACTATAGTTCCTTAGGTTGTATTTGATGGCCCGAAAAAATTTTAGGCGATCGGGGTCCGGGGGGCATGGGACCACTCAGAAGGCGTGGGCTATAGTACACGAAAATAAGGGAATCGCGCGAAAGTTTTGTTTTTTGGCCGAAAAATGCAAAAAATGAGGAATGATCATGGCGGGGTAGTGACTATGGTTCCTTAGGTCGTATTTGACGGCCTAGAAAAATTTTAGGCAATCGGGTTCCGGGGTTCCCGGGACCACTTGGAAGGCGTGGGTATAGCACACGAAAATATGGGAATCGCGCGGAATTCTAGTTTTTTGGCCGAAAAAAGCAATAAAAGAGGAACAATCATGGCGGGGAAGTGACAATGGTTCCTTAGTTCGTATTTGATGGCCCGAAAAATTTTAGGCGATCGGGGTCCGGGGGTCCCGGGACCACTTGGAAGGCGTGGGCTATATAGCACATAAAAATATGGGAATCAGGCAGAATTCTAGTTTTTTGGCCTAAAAATGCAAAAAATGAGGAACGATCATGGCAAGGCGGTGACAATGGTTCCTTAGGTCCTATTTGATTGGCCGAAAATTTTTTAGGTGATCCGAGTCTGGGGGCCCGGCCCACTCGGAAGGCGTGGGCAATAGCACACAATACTATGGTAATCGGGCGGAATTCTAGTGTTTTAGCCATAAAACGCAAAAAATGAGGAGCGATCATGGCGGGGCAGTGACTATGGTTCCTTAGGTAGTATTTTATGGCCCGGAGAAATATTAGGCGATCGGGGTCCGGGTTCCCGGGACCACTTGGCAGGCGTGAGTATAGCACACAAAAATATGGTAATCAGGCGGAATTCTAGTTTTTTGGCCAAAAAATACAAAAAATGAGGAACGATCATGGCGGGAAGGTGACTATGGTTCCTTTGGTCTTATTTGATGGCCCGAAAATTTTTTAGGTGATCCGAGTCCGGGGGACCGGCCCATTCGGAAGGTGTGGGCTATAGCACACGAAAATATGGGAATCGGGCGGAATTCTAGGTTTTTGGCCGAAAAATGCAAAACATTAGGAACGATCATGGCAGGGCGGTGACTATGGTTCCTTAGGTCGTATTTGATGGCCCGGAAAAAATTTAGGCGATCGGGGTCCGGGGAGACTCGGACCACTCGGAAGGAGTGGGCTAGCACACGAAAATATGGGAATCGAGCGAAATTCTAGTTTTTTGGCCGAAAAATGCAATAAATGAGGAACAATCATGGCGGGGCAGTGACTATGGTTCTTTCGGTCGTATTTGATGGCCCGAAAAATTTTAGGCGATCGGGGTCCGGGATTCCTAGGACCACTTGGAAGGCGTGGATATAGCACACGAAAATATGGGAATCGGGCGGAATTCTAGTTTTTTGGCCAAAAAATGCAAAAAATGAGGAACGATCATGGCGAGGCGATGACAATGGTTCCTTAGGTCCTATTTGATTGCCCGAAAATTTTTTAGGCGATCCGAGCCTGGGGGGCCCGGCCCACTCGGAAGGCGTGGGCAATAGCACACAATACTATGGTAATCGGGCGGAATTCTAGTTTTTTAGCCAAAAAATGCAAAAAATGAGGAACGATCATGGTGGGGCAGTGACTATGGTTCCTTAGGTAGTATTTTATGGCCCGGAAATATATTAGGCGATCGGGGTCCGGGTTCCCGGGACCACTTGGCAGGCGTGGGTATAGCACACAAAAATATGGTAATCGGGCGGAATTCTAGTTTTTTGGCCGAAAAATACAAAAAATGAGGAATGATCATGGCGGGAAGGTGACTATGGTTCCTTTGGTCTTATTTGATGGCCCGGAAAATTATTAGTAGATCCGAGTCCGGGGGGACCGGGCCACTCGGAAGGTCTGCGCTATAGCACACGAAAATATGGGAATCGAGCGGAATTCTAGGTTTTTGGCTGAAAAACGCAAAAAATTAGGAACGATCATGGCAGGGCGGTGACTATGGTTCCTTAGGTCGTATTTGATGGCCCGAAAATTTTTTAGGCGATCGGGGTCCGGGGAGCCTCGGACCACTCGGAAGGAGTGGGCTATAGCACACGAAAATATGGGAATCGAGCGGAATTCTAGTTTTTTGGCCGAAAAATGAGAAAAATGAGGAACAATCATGGCGGGGCAGTGACTATGGTTCTTTCGGTCGTATTTGATGGCCCGAAAAATTTTAGGCGATCGGGGTCCGGGATTCCCGGGACCACTTGGAAGGCGTGGATATAGCACACGAAAATATAGGAATCGGGCGGAATTCTAGTTTTTTGGCCGAAAAATGCAAAAAATGTGGAACGGCGAGGAGGTGACTATGGTTCCTTAGGTCTTATTTGATGGCTCGAAAATTTTTTAGGTGATCCGAGTTCGGGGGGCCTGGCCCACTCGGAAGGCGTGGGCTATAGCACATGAAAATATGGGAATCGGGTAGAGTTCTAGGTTTTTGGCCGAAACACGCAAAATATGAGGAACGTTCATGGCGGGGAGGTGACTATGGTTCCTTAGGTCGTATTTGATGGCCTGGAAACATTTTAGGCGATCGGGGTCCGGGGGGCCTGGGACCACTCGGAAGGCATGGGCCTAGCACACGGAAATATGGGAATCGCGCGATAGCCTAGTTTTTTGGCCGAAAAACGTAAAAAATGAGGAACGATCATGGTGGGGTAGTTACTATGGTTCCTTAGGTCGTATTTGATGAACCAGAAAAATTTTAGGCAATCGGGGTCCGGGGTTCCCAGGACCACTTGGAAAGCATGGGTATAGCACACGAAAATATGGGAATCGCGCGGAATTCTAGTTTTTTGGCCGAAAAACACAATAAAAGTGGAACGATCATGGCAGGGCAGTGACTATGTTTCCTTAGTTCGTATTTGATGGCCCGGAATAATTTTAGGCGATCGAGGTCCGGGGGTCCCGGGACTACTTGGAAGGCGTGGGCTATAGCACACAAAAATATAGGAATCATGCGGAATTCTGGTTTTTTGGCCAAAAAATGCAAAAAAATGAGGAACGATCATGGCGAGGTGGTGACTATGGTTTCTTAGGTCCTATTTGATTGCCTGAAAAAATTTAAGGCGATCCGAATCTGGGGGGCCCGGCCCACTCGGAAGGCATGGGCAAGCATACAAAAATATGGTAATCGGGCGAAATTCTAGTTTTTTAGCCGAAAAACGCAAACAATGAGGAACGATCATGGCGGGGCAGTGACTATGGTTCCTTAGGTAGTATTTTATGGCCTGGAAAAATTTTAGGCGATCGGGGTCTGGGGTTCCATGGGACCACTTGGCAGGCGTGGGTATAGCACACGAAAATATGGGAATCGGGCGGAATTCTAGTTTTTTTGCCCAAAATTGCAAAAAATGAGGAACGATCATATCGGGGAGGTGACTATGGTTCCTTTGGTATTATTTGATGGCCTGAAATTGTTTTAGGTGATCCGAGTCTGGTGGGCCCGGCCCACTCGGAAGGAGTGGGCTATAGCACACGAAAATATGGGAATGGGCGGAATTCCAGGTTTTTGGCCAAAATATGAAAAGAATTATGAACGATCATGGAAGGGCGGTGACTATGGTTCTTTAGGTCGTATTCGATGGCCCGGAAAATTTTTTGGCGATCGGGGTCCGGGGGGCCTTGGACCACTTGGAAGGCGTGGATATAGCACACGGAAATATGGGAATCGAGCGGAATTCTAGTTTTTTGGCCGAAAAATGCAAAAAATGAGGAACGATCATGGCGGGGAGGTAACTATGGTTCCTTAGGTCTTATTTGATGGCCCGAAAATTTTTTAGGTGATCCGAGTTCGGGGGGCCCGACCCACTCGGAAGGCGTGGGCTATAGCACACGAAAATATGGGAATCGGGCGGAGTTCTAGGTTTTTGGAATAAAAAGGGCAAAAAATGAGGAATGATCATGGTAGGGCGGTGACTATGGTTCCTTAGGTCGTATTTGATGGCCCGGAAAACTTTTAGGCGATCAGGGTCCGGGGGGCCTGGGGCACTCAGAAGGCGTGGGCTATAGCACACGAAAATATGAGAATCGCGTGAAAGTCTTATTTTTTGGCCGAAAAACGCAAAAAATGAGGAACGATCATGGCGGGGTAGTGACTATGGTTCCTTAGGTCGTATTTGATGGCTTAGAAAACTTTTAGGCAATCGGGGTCCGGGGTTCCCGGGACCACTTGGAAGGCGTGGATATAGCAAACGAAAATATGGGAATCGCGCGGAATTCTAGTTTTTTGGCCGAAAAACCCAATAAAAGAGGAACAATCATGGTGGGGAAGTGACAATGGTTCCTTAGTTCGTATTTGATGGCCCGAAGAATTTTAGGCGATCGGGGTCCGGGGGTCCCGGGACCACTTGGAAGGCGTGGGCTATATAGCACACAAAAATATGGGAATCAGGAGGAATTCTAGTTTTTTGGCCGAAAAATGTAAAAAATGAGGAACGATCATGGCAAGGCGGTGACAATGGTTCCTTAGGTCCTATTTGATTGCCTGGAAATTTTTTAGGCGATACGAGTCTGGGGGGCTCGGCCCACTCGGAAGGCGAGCACACAATACTATGGTAATCGGGCGGAATTGTAGTTTTTTAGCCAAAAAATGCAAAAAATGAGGAACGATCATGGCGGGGCAGTGACTATGGTTCCTTAGGTATTATTTTATGGCCCGGAAAAATATTATGCGATCGGGGTCCGGGTTCCCGGGACCACTTGGCAGGCGTGGGTATAGCACACGAAAATATGGTAATCGGGCGGAATTCTAGTTTCTTGGCCGAAAAATACAAAAAATGAGGAACGATCATGGCAGGAAGGTGACTATGGTTTCTTTGGTCTTATTTGATGGCCCGGAAAAATTTTAGGTGATCCGAGTCCGGGGGGACCGGCCCACTCCGAAGGTGTGGGCTATAGCACACGAAAATATGGGAATCAAACGGAATTCTAGGTTTTTGGCCGAAAAATGCAAAAAATTAGGAACGATCATGGCTGGGTGGTGACTATGGTTCCTTAGGTCGTATTTGATGGCACGGAAAAATTTTAGGCGATCAGGGTCCGGGGAGCCTCGGACCACTCGGAAGGAGTGGGCTATAGCATACGAAAATATGGGAATCGCGCGGAATTCTAGTTTTTTGGCCGAAAAATGGAAAAAATGAGGAACAATCATGGCGGGGCAGTGACTATGGTTCTTTAGGTCGTATTTGATGGTCCGGAAAATTTTTAGGCAATCGGGGTCCGGGATTCCCGGGACCCCTTGGAAGGCATGGATATAGCACACGAAAATATGGGAATCGGGCGAAATTCTAGTTTTTTTGCCGAAAAATGCAAAAAATGGGGAACGGGGAGGAGGTGACTATGGTTCCTTAGGTCTTATTTGATGGCTCGAAAATTCTTTTGGTGATCCGAGTTCGGGGGGCCCGGCCCACTCGGAAGCCGTGGGCTATAGCACACGAAAATATGGGAATCGGGCGGAGTTCTAGGTTTTTGGCCGAAAAACGCAAAATATGAGGAACGATCATGGCGGGGCGGTGACTATGGTTCCTTAGGTCGTATTTGATGGCCTGGAAAAATTTTAGGCGATCAGGGTCAGGGGGGCCTGGGACCACTCGGAAGGCATGGGCTATAGCACACGAAAATATGGGAATCGCGCGATAGTCTAGTTTTTTGGCCGAAAAACGCAAAAAATGAGGAATGATCATGGCGGGGTAGTTACTATGGTTCCTTAGGTCGTATTTGATGACCCAGAAAAATTTTAGGCAATCGGGGTCCGGGGGGTTCCCAGGACCACTTGGAAGGCGTGGGTATAGCACATGAAAATATGGGAATCGCGCGGAATTCTAGTTTTTCGGCCGAAAAACGCAATAAAAGAGGAACGATCATGGCGGGGCAGTGACTATGTTTCTTTAGTTTGTATTTGATGGCCTAGAAAAATTTTAGGCGATCGTGGTCCGGGGGTCCCGGGACCACTTGGAAGGCGTGGGTTATAGCACAAAAATATAGGAATCATGCGGAATTCTAGTTTTTTGGCCAAAAAATGCAAAAAAAAATGAGGAACGATCATGGCGAGGCGGTGACTAAGGTTCCTTAGGTCCTATTTGATTGCCTGAAAAAATTTAAGGCGATCCGAGTCCGGGGGGCCCGGCCCACTCGGAAGGCGTGGGCAATAGCACACAAAAATATGGTAATCGAAGGAATTCTAGTTTTTTAACCGAAAAAACGCAAATAATGAGGAACGATCATGGCGGGGCAGTGACTGGGGTTCCATGGGACCACTTGGCAGGCGTGGGTATAGCACACGAAAATATGGGAATCGGGCGGAATTCTAGTTTTTTTGCCGAAAAATGCAAAAAATGAGGAACGATCATGGAGGGGAGGTGACTATAGTTCCTTTGGTATTATTTGATGGCCTGAAATTATTTTAGGTGATCCGAGTGGGGGGCCCGGCCCACTCGGAAGGAGTGGGCTATAACACACGAAAATATGGGAATCGGGCAGAATTCTAGGTTTTTGGCCGAAAAATGCAAAACATGAGGAAGAATCATGGCGGGGAAGTGACTATGGTTCTTTAGGTCGTATTTGATGGCCCTAAAAAATTTAGGAAATCGGGGTCCGGGGTTCCCGGGACCACTTGGAAGGCGTGGATATAGCACACGAAAATATGGGAATCGGACGGAATTCTAGTTCTTTGGGCGAAAAATGCAAAAAATGAGTAACGATCATGGCAGGAAGGTGACTATGGTTCTGTAGGTCTTATTTGATGGCCCGAAAATTTTTTAGGTGATCCGAGTCCGTGGGGCCCGGCCCACTCGGAAGGCATGAGCTATAGCACACGAAAATAAGGGAATCGGGCGGAGTTCTAGGTTTTTGGCCGAAAAATGCAAAAAATGAGGAACGATCATGGCGGGGCGGTGACTATAGTTCCTTAGGTCGTATTTGATGGCCCGGAAAATTTTTAGGCGATCGGGGTCCGGGGGGCCTGGGACCACTCGGAAGGCGTGGGCTATAGAACCCGAAAATATGGGAATCGCGCGAAAGTCTTGTTTTTTGGCCGAAAAATGCAAAAAATGAGGAACGATCATGGCGGGGTAGTGACTATGGTTCCTTAGGTCGTATTTGACGGCCCAGAAAAATTTTAGACAATCGGGGTCCGGGGGTTCCGGGACCACTTGGAAGGCGTGGGCTATATATATAGCACACAAAAATATGGGAATCAGGCGGAATTCTAGTTTTTTGGCAAAAAAATGCAAAAAATGAGGAACGATCATGGCGAGGCGGTGACAATGGTTCCTAAGGTCCTATTTGATTGCCCAAAATTCTTTTAGTCGATCCGAGCCTGGGGGCCCCAGCCCACTCGGAAGGCGTGGGCAATAGCACACAATACTATGGTAATCGGGCGGAATTCTAGTTTTTTAGCCAAAAAATACAAAAAATGAGGAACGATCATGGCGGGGCAGTGGCTATGGATCCTTAGGTAGTATTTTATGGCCCGAAAAAATATTAGGCGATCGGGGTCCGGGTTCCCGGAACCACTTGGCAGGCGTGGGTATGGCACACAAAAATATGGTAATCGGGCGGAATTCTAGTTTTTTGGCCGAAAAATACAAAAAATGAGGAACGATCATGGCGGGAAGGTGACTATGGTTCCTTTGGTCTTATGTGATGGCCCGAAAATTTTTTAGGTGATCCGAGTCCGGAGGGACCGGCCCACTCGGAAGGTGTGGGCTATAGCACACGAAAATTTGGGAATCGGGCAGAATTCTAGGTTTTTGGCCGAAAAACGCAAAAAATTAGGAACGATCATGGTAGAGCGGTGACTATGGTTCCTTAGGTCGTATTTGATGGCCCGGAAAAAATTTAGGCGATCGGGGTCCGGGGTTCCCGGGACCACTTGGAAGGCGTGGATATAGCACACGAAAATATGGGAATCGGGCGGAATTCTAGTTTTTTTGCCGAAAAATGCAAAAAATGAGGAAAATCATGGTGGAGAGGTGACTATGGTTCCTTAGGTCTTATTTGATGGCCCGGACAAATTTTAGGTGATCCGTGTCCAGCGTGCCCTGCCCACTCGGAAGGCGTGGGCTAGCACACGAAAATATGGGAATCGGGCAGAGTTCTAGGTTTTTGGCCGAAAAACGCAAAAAATGAGGAACGATCATGGTGGGGCGGTGACTATAGTTCCTTAGGTCGTATTTGATAGCCCGGAAAAGTTTTAGGCGATCGGGGTCCGGGGGGCCTGGGACCACTCGGAAGGCGTGGGCTATAGCACACGAAAATATGGAAATCGCGCGAAATTCTAGTTTTTTGGCCGAAAAACGCAAAAAAAGAGGAACGATCATGGCGGGGTAGTGACTATGGTTCCTTAGGTCGTATTTGATGGCCCAGAAAAATTTTAGGCGATCAGGGTCCGGGGTTCAATGGACCACTTGGAAGGCGTGGGAATAGCACACGAAAATATGGGAATCGGGCGAAATTATAGTTTTTTGGATGAAAAATGCAAAAAATAAGGAACGATCATGGCGGGAAGGTGACTATGGTTCCTTAGGTATTATTTGATGGCCCGGAAAAATTTTAGGTGATCCGAGTCCGGGGGCCCGGCCCCCTCGAAAGGCATGGGCTAGCACATGAAAATATGGAAATCGGGCGGAATTCTAGGTTTTTGGCCGAAAAACGCAAAACATGATGAACGATCATGGCGGGGCGGTGACTATAGTTCCTTAGGTATTATTTGATGGCGCGAACATTTTTTTAGGTGATCCGAGTCCGGGGGGCACGGCCCACTCGGAAGGTGTTCGCTATAGCATACGAAAATATAGGAATCGGGCGAAATTCTAGGTTTTTGGTCGAAAAACGCAAAACATTAGGAACGATTATGGCAGGGCGATGACTGTAGTTCCTTAGGTCGTATTTGATGGTCCGAAAAAACTTTAGGCGATAGGGGTCCGGGGGTCTGGGACCACTCGGAAGGCGTGGGCTATATAGCACACGAAAATATGGGAATCGCGCGGAATTCTAGTTTTTTGGCCGAAAAACGGAAAAAATGAGGAACGATCATGGCAGGGCGGTGACTATGGTTCCTTAGGTCATATTTGATGGCCCAGAAAAATTTTAGGCGATTAGGGTCCGGGGTTCCCGGAACCACTTGGAAGGAGTGGGTATAGCACACGAAAATATGGGAATCGGGCAAAATTATAATTTTTTGGATGAAAAATGCAAAAAATGAGGAACGATCATGGCGAGAAGGTGACTATGGTTCCATAGGTATTTTTTGATGGCCCGAAAAATTTTTAGGTGATCCGAGTCCGGGGGCCCGGCCCACTCGGAAGGCGTGGGCTATAGCACATGAAAATATGGTAATCGGGCGGAGTTCTAGGTTTTTGGCCGAAAAATGCAAAAAATGAGAAACGATCATGGCGGGGCAGTGACTATGGTTCAGTAGGTCGTATTTGATGCCCGGGAAAATTTTAGGCGATCGGGGTCCGGGGGGCCTGGGACCACTCGGAAGGTGTGGGCTATAGCACACGAAAATATGGGAATCGCGCGGAATTCTCATTTTTTTGCCAAAAAATGCAAAAACTGAGGAACGATCATGGCGGGGCAGTGACTATGGTTCCTTAGGTCGTATTTGATGGCACGAAAAAGTTTTAGGCAATCCAAGTCCGGGGGGCTCGGCCCACTCGGAAGGCGTGGGCTATAGCACACGAAAATATAGAAATCGGGCGGAATTCTAGGTTTTTGGCCAAAAAACGCAACAAATGAGGAACGATCATTGCGGGGCGGTGACTATGGTTCCTTAGGTCGTATTTGAAGGCCCGGAGAAATTTTAGGCGATCGGGGTCCAGGGTTCTAGGGACCACTTGGAAGGCGTGGGTATAGCACATGAAAATATGGGAATCGGGCGGAATTCTCATTTTTTGGACGAAAACCGCAAAAAATGAGGAACGATCATGGCGAGAAAGTGACTATGGTTCCTTAGGTCTTATTGGATGGCCCGAAAAAATTTTAGGTGATCCGAGTCCGGGGAGACCGGCCCACTCGGAAGGCGTGGGCTATAACACAATAAAATATGGAAATCGGGCGGAATTCTAGGTTTTTGGCCGAAAAGCGAAAAAAATGAGGAACGATTATCGCGGGGCGGTGACTATGGTTCCTTAGGTCATATTTGATGGCCAAGAAAAATTTTAGGCGATCGGGGTCTGGGGTTCCCGGGACCACTTGGAAGGCTTGGATATAGCACACGAAAATATGGGAATCGGGCGGAATTCTAGATTTTTGGATGAAAAATGCAGAAAATGAGGAACAATCATGGCGCGAAGGTGATTATGGTTCCTTAGGTCTTATTTGATGGCTCAGAAAAATTTTAGGTGATCCGAGTCCGGGGAGCCCGGCCCACTCGGAAGGCGTGGGCTATAGCACACGAAAATATGGAAATCGGGCGGAATTCTAGGTTTTTGGCCGAAAAGCGCAAACAATGAGGAACGATCACCACGGGGCGGTGACTATGGTTCCTTAGGTCGTATTTGATGGCCAAGAAAAGTTTTAGGCGATCGAGGTCTGGGGTTCCCGGGACCACTTGGAAGGCGTGGATATAGCACACGAAAATATAGAAATCAGGCGGAATTCTAGTTTTTTAGCCGAAAAATACAAAAAATGAGGAACGATCATGGCGGGGAGGTGACTATGGTTCCTGGGGTATTATTTAATGGCCCGAAAATTTTTTAGGTGATCCGAGTCCGGAGGGCTCGGCCCACTCGGAAGGCGTGGGCTATAGCACACGAAAATATGGGATCGGGCGGAGTTCTAGGTTTTTGGCCAAAAAAAGCAACAAATGAGGAATGATCATGGCGGGGCAGTGACTATGGTTCCTTAGGTCGTATTTGAAGGCCCGGAGAAATTTTAGGCGATCGGGTCCGGGGTTCCCGGGACCACTTGGAAGGCGGTGATATAGCACAAGAAAATATGAGAATCGGGCGGAATTCTCGTTTTTTGGCCGAAAAATGCAAAAAATGAGGAACGATTATGGCGGGAAGGTGACTATGGTTCCTTAGGTCTTATTTAATGGCTCGGAAAATTTTTAGGTGATCCGATTCAGGGGGCCTTGCCCACGCGGAAGACGTGGGCTACAGCACACGAAAATATGAAAATCGGGCGGAATTCTACGTTTTTTGGCCAAAAAACGCAAAAAATGAGGGACGATCATGGAGGGGCGGTGACTATGGTTTCTTAGGTCGTATTTGATGGCCAATAAAAATTTTAGGCGATCGGGGTCCGTGGTTCCCGGCACCACTTGGAAGGCGTGGATATAGCACATGAAAATATGGGAATCGGACGGAATTCTAGTTTTTTGGACGAAAAATACAAAAAATGAGGAACGATCATGGCGCGAAGGTGACTATGGTTCCTTAGGTCGAATTTGATGGCCCAGAAAAATTTTAGGTGATCCGAGTCTGGGGAGCCCGGCCCACTCGGAAGGCGTGGGCTATAGCACACGAAAATATGGAAATCGGGCGGAATTCTAGGTTTTTGGCCGAAAAGCGCAAAAAAGGAGGAACGATCATCGTGGGGCGGTGACTATGGTTTCTTAGGTCGTATTTGATGGCCAGGAAAAATTTTAGGCGATCGGGGTCCGAGGTTCCCGGGACCACTTGGAAGGCGTGGATATAGCACACAAAAATATAGGAATCGGGTGGAATTCTAGTTTTTTGGCCGAAAAATACAAAAAATGAGGAACGATCATGGCGGGGAGGTGACTATGGTTCCTTAGGTATTATTTTGTGGCCCGAAAGTTTTTTAGGTGATCCCAGTCCGGAGGGCCCGGCCCACTCGGAAGGCGTGGGCTATAGCACACAAAAATATGGGAATCGGGCGGAGTTCTAGGTTTTTGGCCGAAAAACGCAAAAAATGAGGAACGATCATGGCGGGTCAGTGACTGTGGTTCCTTAGGTCGTATTTGATGGCCCGAAAAATTTTTAGGCGATCAGGGTTCGGGGTTCCCGGGACCCCTTGAAGGCTTGGGCTATATCACATAAAAATATGGGAATCGCGCGGAATTCTAGTTGTTTGGGCGAAAAACGCTAAAAATGTGGAACGATCATGGCGGGGCAATTACTATGGTTCCTTAGGTCGTATTTCATGGCACAGAAAAATTTTAAGCGATCGGGGTCCGGGGGGCCCGGCCCACTCGGAAGGCGTGGGCAATAGCACACAAAAATATGGTAATCCGGCGGAATTTTAGTTTTTTAGCCGAAA
Source organism: Nicotiana tabacum (assembly GCF_000715075.1). Lineage (NCBI taxonomy): Eukaryota > Viridiplantae > Streptophyta > Magnoliopsida > Solanales > Solanaceae > Nicotiana > Nicotiana tabacum. Next base: position 87,271,148 of record NC_134096.1, on the reverse strand, counting down.
AACGCAAAAAATGAGGAACGATCATGGCGGGGCAGTGACTATGGTTCCTTAGGTAGTATTTTATGGCCCAGAAAAATTTTAGGCTATCAGGGTCTGGGGTTCCCTGTGACAACTTGGCAGGCGTGAGTATATCACACAAAAATATGGGAATCGAGCGGAATTCTAGTTTTTTGGCCGAAAAATGCAAAAAATGAGAAATGATCATGGCGGGGAGGTGACTATGGTTCCTTAGGTATTATTTTATGGCGCGATAAATTTTTATGTGATCCGAATCCGGGGGGCTCGGCCCACTCGGAAGGCGTGGGCTATAGCATACGAAAATATGGGAATCAGACGGAATTCTAGTTTTTTGGATGAAAAATGCAAAAAATGAGGAACGATCATGGCGCGAAGGTGACTATGGTTCCTTAGGTCTTATTTGATGGCCCGGAAAATTTTTAGGTGATCCGAGTATGGGGAGCCCGGCCCACTCGGAAGGCGTGGGCTATAGCACACGAAAATATGGAAATCGGGCGGAATTCTAGGTTTTTGGCCGAAAAGCGTAAAAAATGAGGAACGATCATCGTGGGGCGGTGACTATGGTTTCTTAGGTCGTATTTGATGGCCAGGAAAAATTTTAGGCGATCGGGGTCCGGGGTTCCCGGGACCACTTGGAAGGCGTGGATATAGCACACGAAAATATACGAATCGGGTGGAATTCTAGTTTTTTTGCCGAAAAATACAAAAAATGTGAAACGATCATAGCGGGGAGATGACTATGGTTCCTTAGGTATTATTTTATGGCCCGAAAGTTTTTTAGGTGATCCCAGTCCGGAGGGCCCGGCCTACTCGGAAGGCGTGGGCTATAGCACACAAAAATATGGGAATCGGGCGGAGTTCTAGGTTTTTGGACGAAAAATGCAACAAATGAGGAATGATCATGGCGGGGCGGTGACTATGGTTCCTTAGGTCGTATTTGAAGGCCCGTAGAAATTTTAGGCGATCGGGTCCGGGGTTCCTGGGACCACTTGGAAGGCGTGGATATAGCACAAGAAAATATGAGAATCGGGCAAAATTCTAGTTTTTTGGCCGAAAAATGCATAAAATGAGGAACGATCATGGCGGGAAGGTGACTATGGTTCCTTAGGTCTTATTTGATGGCCCGAAAATTTTTTAGGTGATCCATGTCCGGGGGGGGCGGCCCACTTGGAAGACGTGGGCTATAGCATACGAAAATATGGAAATCGGGCAGAATTCTATGTTTTTGGCCGAAAAACGCAAAAAATGAGGAACGATCATGGCGGGTCAGTGACTGTGGTTCCTTAGATCGTATTTGATGGCACGAAAAAATTTTAGGCAATCAGGGTTCGGGGGTCCCGGGACCACTCGAAAGGCTTGGGCTATATCACATAAAAATATGGGAATCGCGCGGAATTCTAGTTGTTTGGGCGAAAAACGCTAAAAATGTGGAATGATCATGGTGGGGCAATTACTATGGTTCCTTAGGTCGTATTTGATGGCCCAGAAAAATTTTAAGCGATCAGGGTCCGGGGGGCCCGGCCCACTTGGAAGGCGTGGGCAATAGCACACGAAAATATGTTAATCCGGCGGAATTATACTTTTTTAGCCGAAAAACGCAAAAAATGAGGAACGATCATGGCGGGGTAGTGACTATGGTTCCTTAGGTAATATTTTATGGCCCGGAAAAATTTTAGGCTATTGGGGTCCGGGGTTCCCTGGGACCACTTGGCAGGCGTGAGTATAGCACACAAAAATATGCGAATCGGGCGAAATTCTAGTTTTTTGGCCGAAAAATACAAAAAATAAGGAACGATCATGGCGGGGAGGTGACTATGGTTCCTTAGGTATTATTTTATGGCCCGAAAGTTTTTTAGGTGATCCCAGTCCGGAGGGCCCGGCCCACTCGGAAGGCGTGGGCTATAGCACACAAAAATATGGGAATCGGGCGGAGTTCTAGGTTTTTGGCCGAAAAACGCAACAAATGAGGAATGATCATGGCGGGGCGGTGACTATGGTTCCTTAGGTCGTATTTGAAGGCCCGTAGAAATTTTAGGCGATCGGGTCCGGGGTTCCTGGGACCACTTGGAAGGCGTGGATATAGCACAAGAAAATATGAGAATCGGGCGAAATTCTAGTTTTTTGGCCGAAAAATACAAAAAATGAGGAACGATCATGGCGGGAAGGTGACTATGGTTCCTTAGGTCTTATTTGATGGCCCGAAAATTTTTTAGGTGATCCGTGTCCGGGGGGCCCGGCCCACTTGGAAGACGTGGGCTATAGCACACGAAAATATGGAAATCGGGCAGAATTCTATATTTTTGGCCGAAAAACGCAAAAAATGAGGAACGATCATGGCGGGTCAGTGACTGTGGTTCCTTAGGTCGTATTTGATGGCCCGGAAAAATTTTAGGCGATCAGGGTTCGGGGGTCCCGGGACCACTCGAAAGGCGTGGGCTATATCACATAAAAATATGGGAGTCGCGCGGAATTCTAGTTGTTTGGGCGAAAAACGCTAAAAATGTGGAACGATCATGGCGGGGCAATTACTATGGTTCCTTAGGTCGTATTTGATGGCCCAGAAATATTTTAAGCGATCAGGGTCCGGGGGGCCCGACCCACTCGGAAGGCGTGGGCAATAGCACACAAAAATATGGTAATCCGGCGGAATTATAGTTTTTTAGCCGAAAAACACAAAAAAATGAGGAACGATCATGGCGGGGCAGTGACTATGGTTCCTTAGGTAGTATTTTATGGCCCGGAAAAATGTTAGGCTATCGGGGTCCGGGGTTCTTTGGGACCACTTGGCAGGCGTGAGTATAGCACACGAAAATATGGGAATCGGGCGGAATTCTAGTTTTTTGGCCGAAAAATGCAAAAAATGAGGAACGATCATGGCGGGGAGGTGACTATGGTTCCTTAGGTATTATTTTATGGCGCGATAAATTTTTATGTGATTCGAGTCCGGGGGGGTCGGCCCACTTGGAAGGCGTGGGCTATAGCATACGAAAATATGGGAATCAGGCGGAATTCTAGGTTTTTGGCCAAAAAATGCAAAAAATTAGGAACGATCATGGCAGGGCGGTGACTATGGTTCCTTAGGTCGTATTTGAAAGCCCGGAAAAATTTTATGCGATCGGGATTCGGGGGGCCTGGGACCACTCAGAAGGCGTGGGCTATAGCACACGAAAATATGGGAATCATGTGGAATTCTATTTTTCTGGCCGAAAAATGCAAAAAATGAGGAACGATAATGGCGGGGCGGTGACTATGGTTCTGTAGGTCCTATTTGATGGCCCGAAAAAATTTTAGGCGATCGGGGTCCGGGGGGGCTGGGACCACTCGGAAGGCATATAGCACACGAAAATATGGGAATCGCGCGGAATTCTAGTATTTTGGCCAAAAAATGCAAAAAATGAGGAACGATCATGGCGGGGAAGTGACTATGGTTCCTTAGGTCGTATTTGATGGCCCAGAAAAATTTTAGGCGATCGGGGTCCGAGGTTCCCGGGACCAATTGGAAGGCGTGGGTATAGCACACGAAAATATAGGAATCGGGCGGAATTCTTGTTTTTTGACGAAAATTGCAAAAAAGGAGGAACGATCATGGCGGGGCAGTGACTATGGTTCCTTAGGTCGTATTTGATGGCCCGGAAAAATTTTAGGCGATCGGGGTCCGAGGTTCCCGGGACCACTTGGAAGGCGTGGGTATAGCACACGAAAATATAGGAATCGGGCGGAATTCTTGTTTTTTGGACGAAAATTGCAAAAAATTAGAAACGATCGTGGCGGGAAGGTGACTATGGTTCCTTAGGCCTTATTTGATGGCCCAGAAAAATTTTAGGCGATCGGGGTCGGGGGGCCTGGGACCACTCGGAAGGCGTGGGCTAGCACACAAAAATATGGAAATTGCGCGGAATTCTAGTTTTTTCGCCGAAAAATGCAAAACATGAGGAACAATCATGGTGGGGCAGTGACTATGGTTCTTTAAGTTGTATTTGATGGCCCGAAAAAATTTTATGCGATTGGGGTCCGGGATTCCCGGGACCAATTGGAAGGCATGGATATAGCACACGAAAATAAGGGAATCGGGCAGAATTCTAGTTTTTTGGCCGAAAAACACAACAAATGAGGAATGATCATGGCGGGACGGTGACTATGGTTCCTTAGGTCGTATTTGAAGGCCCGGAGAAATTTTAGCCGATCGGGGTCCGAGGTTCCCGGGACCACTTTGGACGAAAATTGCAAAAAATGAGGATCGATCATGGCGAGAAGGTGACTATGGTTCCTTAGGTCTTATTTGATGGCCCAAAATTTTTTTAGGTGATCCGAGTCCGGGGAGCCCGGCCCACTCGGAAGGCGTGGGCTATAGCACACGAAAATATGGAAATCACGCGGAATTCTAGGTTTTTGGCCGAAAAGCGCAAAAAATGAGGAACGATCATCGCGGGGCGGTGACTATGGTTCCTTTGGTCACATTTGATGGCCCGGAAAAATTTTAAGCGATCAGGGTTCGGGGGTCCCGGGACCACTCTAAAGGCGTGGGCTATATCACATGAAAATATGGGAATCGTGCGGAATTCTAGTTGTTTGGGCGAAAAATGCAAAAAATGTGGAACGATCATGGCGGGCAAATACTATGGTTCCTTAGGTCACATTTGATGGCCCAGAAAAATTTTAAGCGATCGGGGTCCGGGGAGCCCGACCCACTCGGAAGGCATGGGCAATAGCACACAAAAATATGGTAATCCGGCGGAATTATAGTTTTTTAGCCGAAAAATGCAAAAAATGAGGAACGATCATGGAGGGGCAGTGACTATGGTTCCTTAGGTATTATTTTATGGCGCGATAAATTTTTATGTGATCCGAGTCCGGGGGGCTCGGCCCACTCGGAAGGCGTGGGCTATAGCATACGAAAATATGGGAATCAGGCGGAATTCTAGGTTTTTGGCCGAAAAATGCAAAAAATTAGGAACGATCATGGCAGGGCGGTGACTATGGTTCCTTAGGTCGTATTTGAAAGCCCGGAAAAATTTTATGCGATCGGGATTCGGGGGGCCTGGGACCACTCAGAAGGCGTGGGCTATAGCACACGAAAATATGGGAATCATGTGGAATTCTATTTTTCTGGCCGAAAAATGCAAAAAATGAGGAACGATAATGGCGGGGCGGTGACTATGGTTCTGTAGGTCCTATTTGATGGCCCGAAAAAATTTTAGGCGATCGGGGTCCGGGGGGGCTGGGACCACTCGGAAGGCATATAGCACACGAAAATATGGGAATCGCGCGGAATTCTAGTATTTTGGCCAAAAAATGCAAAAAATGAGGAACGAACATGGCGGGGCAGTGACTATGGTTCCTTAGGTCATATTTGATGGCCCAGAAAAATTTTAGGCGATCGGGGTCCGAGGTTCCCGGGACCAATTGGAAGGAGTGGGTATAGCACACGAAAATATAGGAATCGGGCGGAATTCTTGTTTTTTGGACGAAAATTGCAAAAAAGGAGGAACGATCATGGCGGGGCAGTGACTATGGTTCCTTAGGTCGTATTTGATGGCCCGGAAAAATTTTAGGCGATCGGGGTCCGAGGTTCCCGGGACCACTTGGAAGGCGTGGGTATAGCACACGAAAATATAGGAATCGGGCGGAATTCTTGTTTTTTGGACGAAAATTGCAAAAACTTAGAAACGATCGTGGCGGGAAGGTGACTATGTTTCCTTAGGCCTTATTTGATGGCCCGGAAAAATTTTAGGCGATCGGGGTCGGGGGGCCTTGGACCACTCGGAAGGCGTGGGCTAGCACACAAAAATATGGAAATCGCGCGGAATTCTAGTTTTTTCGCCGAAAAATGCAAAACATGAGGAACAAATATGGTGGGGCAGTGACTATGGTTCTTTAAGTTGTATTTGATGGCCCGAAAAAATTTTATGCGATTGGGGTCCGGGATTCCCGGGACCAATTGGAAGGCATGGATATAGCACACGAAAATAAGGGAATCGGGCAGAATTCTAGTTTTTTGGCCGAAAAACACAACAAATGAGGAATGATCATGGCGGGACGGTGACTATGGTTCCTTAGGTCGTATTTGAAGGCCCGGAGAAATTTTAGCCGATCGGGGTCCGAGGTTCCCGGGACCACTTTGGACGAAAATTGCAAAAAATGAGGATCGATCATGGCGAGAAGGTGACTATGGTTCCTTAGGTCTTATTTGATGGCCCAAAATTTTTTTAGGTGATCCGAGTCCGGGGAGCCCGGCCCACTCGGAAGGCGTGGGCTATAGCACACGAAAATATGGAAATCACGCGGAATTCTAGGTTTTTGGCCGAAAAGCGCAAAAAATGAGGAACGATCATCGCGGGGCGGTGACTATGGTTCCTTAGGTCACATTTGATGGCCCGGAAAAATTTTAAGCGATCAGGGTTCGGGGGTCCCGGGACCACTCGAAAGGCGTGGGCTATATCACATGAAAATATGGGAATCATGCGGAATTCTAGTTGTTTGTGCGAAAAATGCAAAAAATGTGGAACGATCATGGCGGGGCAAATACTATGGTTCCTTAGGTCACATTTGACGGCCCAGAAAAATTTTAAGCGATCGGGGTCCGGGGAGCCCGACCCACTCGGAAGGCGTGGGCAATAGCACACAAAAATATGGTAATCCGGCGGAATTATAGTTTTTTAGCCGAAAAATACAAAAAATGAGGAACGATCATGGCGGGGCAGTGACTATGGTACCTTAGGTAGTATTTTATGGCCCGGTAAAATTTTAGGCGATCGGGGTCCGGGGGGCCCGACCCACTCGGAATGCGTGGGCTATAGCACACGAAAATATGGGAATCAGGCGGAATTCTAGGTTTTTTGCCGAAAAACACAAAAAAAATTAGGAACGATCATGGCAGGGCGGTGACTATGGTTCCTTAGGTCGTATTTGAAAGCCCGAAAAAATTTTATGCGATCGGGTTCCGGGGGGCCTGGGACCACTCGGAAGGCGTGGGCTATAGCACACGAAAATATGGGAATCGCGTGGAATTCTAGTTTTCTGGCCGAAAAATGCAAACAATGAGGAACGATCATGGCGGGGCGGTGACTATGGTTCTGTAGGTCCTATTTGATGGCCCGGAAAATTTTTAGGCGATCGGGGTCCGGGGGCCTGGGACCACTCGGAAGGCGTGGGCTATAGCACACGAAAATATGGGAATCGCGCGGAATTCTAGTTTTTTGGCCAAAAATGCAAAAAATGAGGAACGATCATGGCGGGGCGGTGACTATGGTTCCTTAGGTCGTATTTGATGGCCCAGAAAAATTTTAGGCGATCGGGGTCCGAGGTTCCCGGGACCACTTGGAAGGCGTGGGTATAGCACACGAAAATATGGGAATCGGGTGGAATTCTTGTTTTTTGGACGAAAATTGCAAAAAATGAGAAACGATCATGGCGGGAAGGTGACTATGGTTCCTTAGGCCGTATTTGATGGCCCGGAAAAATTTTAGGCGATCGGGGTCCGGGGGCCTGGTACCACTCGGAAGGCGTGGGCTAGCACACAAAAATATGGGAATCGCGCGGAATTCTAGTTTTTTCGCCGAAAAATGCAAAACATGAGGAAAAATCATGGCGGGGTAGTGACTATGGTTCTTTATGTCGTATTTGATGGCCCGAAAAAATTTTATGCGATTAGGGTCCGAGATTCCCGGGACCACTTGGAAGGCATGGATATAGCACACGAAAATATGCGAATCGGGCAGAATTCTAGTTTTTTGGCCGAAAAATGCAAAAAATGAGGAACGATCATGGAGGGAAGGTGACTATGGTTCCTTAGGTCTTATTTGATGGCCCGAAAATTGTTTAGGAGATTCGAGTCCGGTGGGCCAGGCCCACTCGGAAGGCGTGGTCTATAGCTCACGAAAATATGGAAATCGGGGGGAATTATAGGTTTTTGGTCGAAAAACGCAAAACATGATGAACGATCATGGCGAGGCGGTGACTATGGTTCCTTAGGTCATATTTGATGGCCCGGAAAATTTTTATGCGATTAGGGTCCGAGGTTCCCGGGACCACTTGGAAGGCATGGATATAGCACACTAAAATATGGGAATCGGGCAGAAATCTAGTTTTTTGGCCGAAAAATGCAAAAAATGAGGAACGATCATGGCGGGGAAGTGAATATGGTTCCTTAGGTCGTATTGCCCAGAAAAGTTTTAGGCAATGGGGGTCCAAGGTTCCCGGGACCACTTGGAAGGCGTGGGTATAGCACACGAAAATATGGGAATCGGGCGGAATTCTTGTTTTTTGGACATAAAATTGCAAAAAATGAGAAACGATCATGGCGGGAAGGTGACTATAGTTCCTTAAGCCGTATTTGATGGCCCGGAAAAATTTTAGGCGATCGGGGTCCGGGGGCCTGGGACCACTCGGAAGGCGTGGGCTAGCACATAAAAATATGGGAATCGCGCGAAATTCTAGTTTTTTCGCCGAAAAATGCAAAACATGAGGAACAGTCATGGCGGGGCAGTGACTATGGTTCTTTAAGTTGTATTTGATGGCCCGGAAAAATTTTATGCGATTGGGGTCCGAGGTTCCCGGGACCACTTGGAAGGCATGGATATAGCACACGAAAATATGGGAATCGGGCAGAATTCTAGTTTTTTGGCCGAAAAATGCAAAGAATGAGGAACGATCATGGAGGGAAGGTGACTATGGTTCCTTAGGTCTTATTTGATGGCCGGAAAATTTTTAGGAGATTCGAGTCCGGTGGGCCCGGCCCACTCGGAAGGCGTGGGCTATAGCACACGAAAATATGGAAATCGGGCGGAATTCTAGGTTTTTGGTCGAAAAACGCAAAACATGATGAACGATCATGGCGAGGCGGTGACTATGGTTCCTTAGGTCGTATTTGATGGCCCGGAAATTTTTTATGCGATTGGGGTCCGAGGTTCCCGGGACCACTTGGAAGGCATGGATATAGCACACTAAAATATGGGAATCGGGCAGAATTCTAGTTTTTTCGCCGAAAAATGCAAAAAATGAGGAACGATCATGGCGGGGCAGTGACTATGGTTCCTTAGGTCGTATTGCCCAGAAAAACTTTAGGCAATCGGGGTCCGAGGTTCCCGGGACCACTTGGAAGGCGTGGGTATAGCACACGAAAATATGGGAATCGGGCGGAATTCTTGTTTTTTGGACATAAAATTGCAAAAAAAGAGAAACGATCATGGCGGGAAGGTGACTATGGTTCCTTAAGCCGTATTTGATGGACTGGAAAAATTTTAGGCGATCGGGGTCCGGGGGCCTGGGACCACTCGGAAGGCGTGGGCTAACACACAAAAATATGGGAATCGCGCGGAATTCTAGTTTTTTCGCCCAAAAATGCAAAACATGAGGAACAATCATGGTGGGGCAGTGACTATGGTTCTTTAAGTCGTATTTGATGGCCCGGAAAAATTTTATGAGATTGGGGTCCGAGGTTCCCGGGACCACTTGGAAGGCATGGATATAGCACACGAAAATATGGGAATCGGGCAGAATTCTAGTTTTTTGGCCGAAAAATGCAAAAAATGAGGAACGATCATGGAGGGAAGGTGACTATGGTTCCTTAGGTCTTATTTGATGGCCCGAAAATGTTTTAGGAGATTCGAGTCCGGTGGGCCCGGCCCACTCGGAAGGCGTGGGCTATAGCACACGAAAATATGGAAATCGGGCGGAATTCTAGGTTTTTGGTCGAAAAACGCAAAACATGATGAACGATCATGGCGAGGCAGTGACTATGGTTCCTTAGGTCGTATTTGATGGCCCGAAAAATTTTTATGCGATTGGGGTCCGAGGTTCTCGGGACCACTTGGAAGGCATGGATATAGCACACGAAAATATGGGAATCGGGAAGAATTCTAGTTTTTTGGCCGAAAAATGCAAAAAATGAGGAACGATCATGGCGGGGCAGTGACTATAGTTCCTTAGGTCGTATTTGATGGCCCGAAAAAATTTTAGGCGATCGGGGTCCGGGGTTCCCGGGACCACGTGGAAGGCGTGGATATAGCACACGAAAATATGGGAATCGGGCGGAATTCTAGTGTTTTGGCCAAAAAATGAAAAAATGAGGAACGATCATGGCAGGGAGGTGACTATGGTTCCTTAGGTCTTATTTGATGGCCCTAAAATATTTTAGGTGATCCGAGTCCAAGGGGCCCGGCTCACTTGGAAGGCGTGGGCTATAGCATACGAAAATATGAGAATCGAGCGGAGTTCTAGGTTTTTGGCCGAAAAATGCAAAAAATGAGGAACGATCATGGCGGGGCGGTGACTATGGTTCCTTAGGTCGTATTTGATGGCCTGGAAAAGTTTTAGGAGATCGGGTTCCTGGAGGGCTGGGACCACTCGGAAGGCGTGGGCTATAGCACACGAAAATATGGGAATCGGGCGAAATTCTAGGTTTTTGGCCGAAAAATGCAACAAATGAGGAACGATCATGGCGGGGAGGTACTATGGTTCCTTAGGTATTATTTGATGGCCCAAAATATTTTTAGGTGATCCGAGTTCGAGGGGGGCCGGCCCACTCGAAAGGCGTGGGCTTTAGCACACGAAAATAGGGGAATCGGGCGGAATTCTTGGTTTTTGGCCGAAAAAAGCAAAACATTAGGAGCGATCAGGGCAGGGCGGTGACTATGGTTCCTTAAGTGGTATTTGGTGGCCCGAAAAAATTTTAGGCGATCGGGGTTCGGGGGCCCTGGGACCACTCGGAAGGCGTGGGCTATAGCACACGAAAATATGGGAATCGCGCTGAATTCTAGTGTTTTGGCCGAAAAATAAAAAAAATGAGGAACTATCATGGCAGGGCAGTGACTATGGTTCTTTAGGTCGTATTTGATGGCCAAGAAAAATTTTAGGCAATCGGGGTCCGGGGTTTCCGGGACCACTTGGAAGGCGTGGATATAGCACACGAAAATATGGGAATCAGGCGGAATTCCAATTTTTTGGACGAAAAATGCAGAAAATGAGGAACGATCAAGGCGGGAAGGTGACTATGGTTCCTTAGGTCTGATTTGATGGCCCAAAATTTTTTATGTGCTCCGAGTCTGGTGGGCTTGGCCCACTCGGAAGGCGTGGGCTATAGCACACGAAAATATGGGAATCGGGCGGAATTCTAGGTTTTTGGCTGAAAAACCCAAAAGTGAGGAACGATCATGGCGGGGCGGTGACTATTGTTCCTTAGGTCGTATTTGATGGCCCGGAAAATTTTTAGGCGATCGGGGTTCGGGATGGCCCGGCCCACTCGAAAGACGTGGGTTATAGCACACGAAAATATGGGAATCGGGCGGAATTATTGGTTTTTGGCCGAAAAACGCAAAACATTAGGAACGATCATGGCAGGGCGGTGACGATGGTTCCTTAGGTCATATTTGATGGCCCGAAAAAATAATAGGTGATCGGGGTCTGGGGGGCCTGGGACCACTCGGAAGGCGTAGGCTTTAGTAAACGAAAATATGGGAATCGCACAAAATTCTAGTTTTTTGGCCGAAAAATGAAAAAAATGAGGAAATATCATGGCAAGGCAGTGACTATGGTTCTTTAGGTCGTATTTGATGGCCCGGAAAAATTTTAAGCGATCGGGGTCCGGGGTTCCCGGGACCACTTGGAAGGCGTGGATATAGCACACGAAAATATGGGAATCGGGCGGAATTCTAGATTTTTGGCCGAAAAATGCAACAAATGAGGAACGATCATGGCGGGGTGGTGACTATGGTTCCTTAAGTCGTATTTGATGTCCTGGAAAAATTTTAGGCAATCGGGGTCCGGGGGTCCTGGGACCACTCGGAAGGCGTGGGCTATAGCACACGAAAATATGGGAATCGCGCGAAATTCTCGTTTTTTGGCCGAAAAAGTCAAAACATGCGGAACGATCATGGCGGGGCAGTGACTATGGTTCCTTAGGTCATATTTGATGGCCCAGAAAAATTTTAGACGATCGGGGTCCGGGGTTCCCAGGACCACTTGGAAGGCATGGGTATAGCACACGAAAATATGGGAATCGGGCGAAATTCCAATTTTTTGGACGAAAAATGCAGAAAATGAGGAACGATCAAGGCGGAAAGGTGACTATGGTTCCTTAGGTCTGATTTGATGGCCCAAAAATATTTTAGGTGCTCCGAGTCTGGTGGGCCTGGCCCACTCGGAAGGCGTGGGCTATAGCACACGAAAATATGGGAATCGGGCGGAATTTTAGGTTTTTGGTTGAAAAACCCAAAAGTGAGGAACGATCATGGCGGGGCGGTGACTATTGTTCCTTAGGTCGTATTTAATGGCCCGAAAAAATTTTAGGCGATCGGGGTTCGGGAGGCCCGGCCCACTCGAAAGGCGTGGGCTATAGCACACGAAAATATGGGAATCGGCGGAATTATTGGTTTTTGGCCGAAAAATGCAAAACATTAGGAACGATCATGGCAGGGTGGTGACTATGGTTCCTTAGGTCATATTTGATGTCCCGAAAAAATAATAGGCGATCGGGGTCCGGGGGGCCTGGGACAACTCGGAAGGCGTAGGCTTTAGCACACGAAAATATGGGAATCGCACGAAATTCTATTTTTTTGGCCGAAAAATGCAAAAAATGAGGAAATATCATGGCGAGGCAGTGACTATGGTTCTTTAGGTCGTATTTGGTGGCTCGGAAAATTTTTAGGCGATCGGGGTCCGAGGTTCCCTGGACCACTTGGAAGGCGTGGATATAGCACACGAAAATATGGGAATCGGGCGAAATTCTAGTTTTTTGACCGAAAAATAAAAACAATGAGGAACGATCATGGCGGGGAGCTGACTATGGTTCCTTAGGTCTAATTTGATGGCCCGAAAATTTTTTAGGTGTTCCGAGTCCGGGGGCCCGGCCCACTCGGAAGGCATGGGCTATATATAGCATACGAAAATATGGGAATCGGGCGGAGTTCTAGGTTTTAGGCCGAAAAATGCAAAAAATGAGGAACAATCATGGCGGGGTGGTGACTATGGTTCCTTAGGTCGTATTTGATTGCCCAGAAAATTTTTAGGCAATCGTGGTCCGGGGGTCCTGGGACAACTCCGAAGGCGTGGGCTATAGCACACGAAAATATGGGAATCGCGCGGAATTGTAGTTTTTTGGCCGAAAAATGCAAAAAATGAGGAACGATCATGGCGGCGCAGTGACTATGGTTCCTTAGGTCGTATTTGATGGCCCAAAAATTTTTAGGCGATCATGGTATGGGAGGCAGCCCACTCGAAATGCGTGGGCTACAGCACACGAAAATATGGGAATCGGGCGAAATTCTTGGTTTTTGGCCGAAAAACGCAAACAATTAGGAACGATCATGGCATGGAGGTGACTATGGTTCCTTAGGTCGTATTTGATGGCCCAAAAACATTTTAGGCGATCGGGGTCCGGGGGGCCTGGGACCACTCTGAGGCGTGGGCTATAGCACACGAAAATATGGGAATCGCACGGAATTCTAGATTTTTGGCCGAAAAATGCAACAAATGAGGAACGATCATGGCGGGGCGGTGACTATGGTTCCTTAGGTCGTATTTTATGTCCTGAAAAAATTTTAGGCAATCGGGGTCCGGGGGTCCTGGGACCACTCGGAATTCGTGGGCTATAGCACACGAAAATATGGGAATCGTGCGGAATTCTCGTTTTTTGGTCGGAAAAGTCAAAACATGCGGAACGATCATGGCGGGGCAGTGACTATGGTTCCTTAGGTCGTATTTGATGGCCCAGAAAAATTTTAGACGATCGGGGTCCGGGGTTCCCAGGACCACTTGGAAGGCATGGGTATAGCACACGAAAATATGGGAATCGGGCGGAATTCCAATTTTTTGGACGAAAAATGCAGAAAATGAGGAAAGATCAAGGCGGGAAGGTGACTATGGTTCCTTAGGTCTGATTTGATGGCCCAAAATTTTTTTAGGTACTCCGAGTCTGGTGGGCCTGGCCCACTCGGAAGGCGTGGGCTATAGCACACGAAAATATGGGAATCGAGCGGAATTCTAGGTTTTTGGCTGAAAAACCCAAAAGTGAGGAATGATCATGGCGGGGCGGTGACTATTGTTCCTTAGGTCGTATTTGATGGCCCGGAAAAATTTTAGGCAATCAGGGTCTGGGAGTCCTGGGACCACTCGGAAGGCATGGGCTATAGCACAAGAAAATATGGGAATCACGCAGAGTGCTAATTTTTTGGCCGAAAAACACAAAAAATGAGGAACGATCATGGCATGGCAGTGATTATGGTTCCTTAGGTCGTATTTGATGGCCCAGAAAAATTTTAGACGATCGGGGTCCGGGGTTCCCGAGAGCACTTGGAAGGCGTGGGCTATAGCACACGAAAATATGGGAATCGGGCGGAATTCTAGGTGTTTGGCTGAAAAACCCAAAAGTGAGGAACGATTATGGCAGGGCGGTGACTATTGTTCCTTCGGTCGTATTTGATGGCCCGGAAAAATTTTAGGCGATCGGGGTTCGGGAGGCCTGGCCCACTCGAAAGGCGTGGGTTATAGCACACGAAAATATGGGAATCGGGCGAAATTATTGGTTTTTGGCCGAAAAACGCAAAACATTAGGAACGATCATGGCAGGGCGCTGACGATGGTTCCTTAGGCCGTATTTGATGGCCTGAAAAAATAATAGGCGATCGGGGTCCGGGGGCCTGGGACCACTCAGAAGGCGTAGGCTTTAGTACACGAAAATATGGGAATCGCACGAAATTCTAGTTTTTTGGCCGATAAATGCAAAAAATGAGGAACTATCATGGCAAGGCAGTGATTATGGTTCTTTAGGTCGTATTTGATGGCCCGGAAAAATTTTAAGCGATCGGGGTCCGGGGTTCCCGGGACCACTTGGAAGGCGTGGATATAGCACACGAAAATATGGGAATCGGGCGAAATTCTAGATTTTTGGCCGAAAAATGCAACAAATGAGGAACGATCATGGCGGGGCGGTGACTATGGTTCCTTAGGTCGTATTTGATGTCCTGGGAAAATTTTAGGCAATCGGGGTCCGGGGGTCCGGGGACCACTCGGAAGGCGTGGGCTATAGCATGCGAAAATGTGAGAATCGCGCAGAATTCTCGTTTTTTGGCCGAAAAAGTCAAAACATGCGGAACGATCATGGCGGGGCAGTGACTATGATTCCTTATGTCGTATTTGATGGCCCAGAAAAATTTTAGACGATCGGGGTCCGGGGTTCCCAGGACCACTTGGAAGGCATGGGTATAGCACACGAAAATATGGGAATCGGGCGGAATTCCAATTTTTTGGACGAAAAATGCAGAAAATGAGGAACGATCAAGGCGGGAAGGTGACTATGGTTCCTTAGGTCTGATTTGATGGCCCAAAATTTTTTTAGGTGCTTCGAGTCTGGTGGGCCTGGCCCACTCGGAAGGCGTGGGCTATAGCACACGAAAATATGGGAATCGGGCGGAATTTAGGTTTTTGGCTGAAAACCCAAAAGTGAGGAACGATCATGGCGGGGCGGTGATTATTGTTCCTTAGGTTGTATTTGATGTCCCGGAAAAATTTTAGGCGATCGGGGTTCGGGAGGCTCGGCCCACTCGAAAGGCGTGGGCTATAGCACACGAAAATATGGAAATCGGGCGAAATTATTGGTTTTTGGCCGAAAAATGCAAAACATTAGGAACGATCATGACAGGGTGGTGACTATGGTTCCTTAGGTCATATTTGATGGCCCGAAAAAATAATAGGCGATCGGGGTCCGGGGGGCCTGGGACAACTCGGAAGGCGTAGGCTTTAGCGCACGAAAATATGGGAATCGCACGAAATTCTATTTTTTTGGCCTAAAAATGCAAAAAATGAGGAACTATCATGGCGAGGCAGTGACTATGGTTCTTTAGGTCGTATTTGGTGGCCCGGAAAAATTTTAGGCGATCGGGGTCCGGGGTTCCCGGGACCACTTGGAAGGCGTGGATATAGCACACGAAAATATGGGAATCGGGCGGAATTCTAGTTTTTTGACCGAAAAATAAAAACAATGAGGAACGATCATGGCGGGGAGCTGACTATGGTTCCTTAGGTCTAATTTGATGGCCCGAAATTTTTTTAGGTGTTCCGAGTCCGGGGGCCCGGCCCACTCGGAAGGCGTGGGCTATATATAGCACATGAAAATATGGGAATCGGGCGAAGTTCTAGGTTTTAGGCTGAAAAATGCAAAAAATGAGGAACGATCATGGCGGGGCGGTGACTATGGTTCCTTAGGTCGTATTTGATTGCCCGAAAAATTTTTAGGCAATCGTGGTCCGGGGGTCCTGGGACCACTCGAAAGGCGTGGGCTATATAGCACACGAAAATATGGGAATCGCGCGGAATTGTAGTTTTTTGCCCGAAAAATGCAAAAAATGAGGAACGATCATGGCGGCGCAGTGACTATGGTTCCTTAGGTCGTAATTGATGGCCCAAAATTTTTTAGGCGATCAGGGTATGGGAGGCCCGGCCCACTCGAAATGCGTGGGCTACAGCACACGAAAATATGAGAATCGGGCGGAATTCTTGGTTTTTGGCCGAAAAACGCAAACAATTAGGAACGATCATGGCAGGGAGGTGACTATGGTTCCTTAGGTCGTATTTGATGGCCCGAAAACATTTTAGGCGATCGGGGTCCGGGGGGCCTGGGACCACTCTGAGGCGTGGGCTATAGCACACGAAAATATGGGAATCGCGCGGAATTCTAGATTTTTGGCCGAAAAATGCAACAAATGAGGAACGATCATGGCGGGGTGGTGACTATGGTTCCTTAGGTCGTATTTTATGTCCTGGAAAATTTTTAGGCAATCGGGGTCCGGGGGTCCTGGGACCACTCGGAAGGCGTGGGCTATAGCACACGAAAATATGGGAATCGCGCGGAATTCTCGTTTTTTGGCCGGAAAAGTCAAAACATGCGGAACGATCATGGCGGGGCAGTGACTATGGTTCCTTAGGTCGTATTTGATGCCCCGGAAAAATTTTAGGCAATCGGGGTCTGGGAGTCCTGGGACCACTCGGAAGGCATGGGCTATAGCACACAAAAATATGGGAATCACGCAGAATGCTAGATTTTTGGCCGAAAAACGCAAAAAATAAGGAACGATCATGGCAGGGCAGTGACTATGGTTCCTTAGGTCGTATTTGATAGCCCAGAAAAATTTTAGACGATCGGGGTCCGGGGTTCCCGGGACCACTTGGAAGGCGTGAGCTATAGCACACGAAAATATGGGAATCGGGCGGAATTCTAGGTGTTTGGCTGAAAAACCCAAAAGTGAGGAACGATCATGGCGGGGCGGTGACTATTGTTCCTTCGGTCGTATTTGATGGCCCGGAAAAATTTTAGGGGATCGGGGTTCGGGAGGCCTGGCCCACTCGAAAGGCGTGGGTTATAGCACACGAAAATATGGGAATCGGGCAGAATTATTGGTTTTTGGCCGAAAACGCAAAACATTAGGAACGATCATGGCAGGGCGCTGACGATGGTTCCTTAGGCCGTATTTGATGGCCCGAAAAAATAATAGGCGATCGGGGTCCGGGGGCCTGGGACCACTCAGAAGGCGTAGGCTTTAGTACACGAAAATATGGGAATCGCACGAAATTCTAGTTTTTTGGCCGATAAATGCAAAAAATGAGGAACTATCATGGCAAGGCAGTGATTACGGTTCTTTAGGTCGTATTTGATCGCCCGAAAAAATTTTAAGCGATCGGGGTCCGGGGTTCCCGGGACCACTTGGAAGGCGTGGATATAGCACATGAAAATATGGGAATCGGGCGGAATTCTAGATTTTTGGCCGAAAAATGCAACAAATGAGGAACGATCATGGCGGGGCGGTGACTATGGTTCCTTAGGTCGTATTTGATGTCCTGGAAAAATTTTAGGCAATCGGGGTCCAGGGGTCCTGGGACCACTCGGAAGGCGTGGGCTATAGCACGCGAAAATATGGGAATCGCGCGGAATTCTCGTTTTTTGGCAGAAAAAGTCAAAACATGCGGAACGATTATGGCGGGCAGTGACTATGATTCCTTAGGTCGTATTTGATGGCCCAGAAAAATTTTAGACGATCGGGGTCCGGGGTTCCCAAGACCACTTGGAAGGCATGGGTATAGCACACGAAAATATGGGAATCGGGCGGAATTCCAATTTTCTGGACGAAAAATGCAGAAAATGAGGAACGATCAAGGCGGGAAGGTGACTATGGTTCCTTACGTCTGATTTGATGGCCCAAAATTTTTTTAGGTGCTTCGAGTCTGGTGGGCCTGGCCCACTCGGAAGGCGTGGGCTATAGCACACGAAAATATGGGAATCAGGCGGAATTCTAGGTTTTTGGCTGAAAACCCAAAAGTGAGGAACGATCATGGCGGGGCGGTGATTATTGTTCCTTAGGTCGTATTTGATGTCCCGGAAAAATTTTAGGCGATCGGGGTTCGGGAGGCCTGGCCCACTCGAAAGGCGTGGGCTATAGCACACGAAAATATGGGAATCGGGCGGAATTATTGGTTTTTGGCCGAAAAATGCAAAACATTAGGAACGATCATGACAGGGTGGTGACTATGGTTACTTAGGTCATATTTGATGGCCCAAAAAAATAATAGGCGATCGGGGTCCGGGGGGCTTGGGACAACTCGGAAGGCGTAGGCTTTAGCGCACGAAAATATGGGAATCGCACGAAATTCTATTTTTTTGGCCGAAAAATGCAAAAAATGAGGAACTATCATGGCGAGGCAGTGACTATGGTTCTTTAGGTCGTATTTGGTTGCCCGGAAAAATTTTAGGCGATCGGGGTCCGGGGTTCCCGGGACCACTTGGAAGGCGTGGATATAGCACACGAAAATATGGGAATCGGGCGGAATTCTAGTTTTTTGACCGAAAAATAAAAACAATGAGGAACGATCATGGCGGGGAGCTGACTATGGTTCCTTAGGTCTAATTTGATGGCCCAAAATTTTTTTAGGTGTTCCGAGTCCGGGGGCCCGGCCCACTCGGAAGGCGTGGGCTATATATAGCACACGAAAATATGGGAATCGGGCGAAGTTCTAGGTTTTAGGCCGAAAAATGCAAAAAATGAGGAACGATCATGGGGGGGCGGTGACTATGGTTCCTTAGGTCGTATTTGATTGCCCGGAAAAATTTTAGGCAATCGTGGTCCGGGGGTCCTGGGACCACTCGAAAGGCGTGAGCTATATAGCACACGAAAATATGGGAATCGCGCGAAATTGTAGTTTTTTGGCCGAAAAATGCAAAAAATTAGGAACGATCATGGCGGCGCAGTGACTATGGTTCCTTTGGTCGTATTTGATGGCCTGGAAAAATTTTAGGCGATCGGAGTCCGGGAGGCCTGGCCCACTCGAAAGGCGTGGGCTATAGCACACGAAAATATGGGAATCGGGCGGAATTCTTGGTTTTTGCCGAAAAACGCAAACAATTAGGAACGATCATGGCAGGGCGGTGACTATGGTTCCTTAGGTCGTCTTTGATGGCCCGAAAATTTTTTAGGCGATCGGGGTCCGGGGGGCCTATGACCACCCGGAAGGTGTGGCCTATAGCACACGAAAATATGGGAATCGCGCGGAATTCTAGTTTTTTTGTCGAAAAATGCAAAAAATGAGGGACTATCATGGCGGGGCAGTGACTATGGTTCTTTAGGTCATATTTGATGGCCCGGAAAACTTTTAGGCGATCGGGATCCGGGGTTCCCGGGACCACTTGGAAGGCGTGGATATAGCACATGAAGATATGAGAATAGGGAGAAATTCTAGTTTTTTGGCCGAAAAATGTGGAACGATCATGGCGGCGAGGTGACTATGGTTCCTAAGGTCTTATTTGATGGTCCGAAAAATTTTTAGGTGTTCCGAGTCCGGGGGGCCCGGCCCACTCAGAAGGCATGGGCTATAGCACACGAAAATATGGGAATCGGGCGGAGATCTAGGTTTTTGGCCGAAAAATGCAACAAATGAGGAACGATCATGGCGGGGCGGTGACTATGGTTCCTTAGGTCGTATTTGATGTCCTGGAAAAATTTTAGGCAATCGGGGTCCGGGGGTCCTGGAACCACTCAGAAGGCGTGGGCTATATCACACGAAAATATGGGAATCGCGCGGAATTCTCATTTTTTGGCCGAAAAATGCAAAACATGAGGAACT
Source organism: Nicotiana tabacum (assembly GCF_000715075.1). Classification (NCBI taxonomy): domain Eukaryota; kingdom Viridiplantae; phylum Streptophyta; class Magnoliopsida; order Solanales; family Solanaceae; genus Nicotiana; species Nicotiana tabacum. The sequence goes on along the minus strand of NC_134096.1, from coordinate 87,251,027 downwards.
ATCATGGTGGGGCAGTGACTATGGTTCCTTAGGTCGTATTTGATGGCCTGGAAAAGTTATAGACGATCGGGGTCCGGGTTTCCCGGGATAACTTGGAAGGCGTGGGTATGGCACACGAAAATATGGGAATCGGGCGGAATTCAGGTTTTTTGGACGAAAATGCACAAAATGAGGAACGATCATGGCGGGAAGGTGACTATGGTTCCTTAGGTCGTATTTGATGGCCCGGAAAATTTTTAGGCAATCGGGGTCCGCGGGTCCTGGGACCACTCAGAAGGCATGGGCGATAGCACACGAAAATATGGGAATCGTGCGGAGTTCTAGGTTTTTGGCCGAAAAACACAAAAAATGAGGAAAGATCATGGCAGGGCGGTGACTATGGTTCCTTAGGCCGTATTTGATGGCCCGGAAAAATTTTAGGCAATCGGGGTCCGGGGGTCCTGGGACCATTCGGAAGGCGTGGGCGATAGCACACGGAAATATGGGATCGCGCGAAATTATTGGTTTTTGGCCAAAAAACGCAAAATATTAGGAACGATCATTGCAGGGCGGTGACTATGGTTCCTTAGGTCGTATTTGATGGCCCGAAAAAATATTAGGCGATCGGGGTCCGGGGGGCCTGGGACCACTCGGAAGGCGTAGGCTTTAGCACACGAAAATATGGGAATCGCACGGAATTCTAGTTTTTTGGCCGAAAAATGCAAAAAATGAGGAACTATCATGGCGAGGCAGTGACTATGGTTCTTTAGGTCGTACTAGATGGCTCGGAAAATTTTTAGGCGATCAGGGTCCGGGGTTCCCGGGATCACTTGGAAGGCATGGATATAGCACACGAAAATACGGGAATCAGGCGGAATTCTAGTTTTTTGGCCGAAAAATAAACAAAAATTAGGAACGATCATGGCGGGGAGCTGAATATGGTTCCTTAGGTCTTATTTGATGGCCCAAAAAATTTTAGGTGTTCCGAGTCCGGGGGCCCGGCCCACTCGGAAGGCATGGGCTATATATAGCACACGAAAATATGGGAATCGGGCGGAGTTCTAGGTTTTTGGCCGAAAAACGCAAAAAATGAGGAACGATCATGGAAGGGCGGTGACTATGGTTCCTTAGGTCGTATTTGATGGCCCGGAAAACTTTTAGGAAATCGTGGTCTGGGGGTCCTGGGACCACTCGGAAGGCGTGGGCTATAGCACACGAAAATAAGGGAATCGCGCGAAATTCTAGTTTTTTTGCTGAAAAATGCAAAAGTGAGGAACGATCATGGCGGGGCGGTGACTATTGTTCCTTAGGTCGTATTCGTTGGCCCGAAAAAATTTTATGCGATCGGGGTCCGCGAGACCCGGCCCACTCGAAAGGCATGGGCTATAGCACACGAAAATATGGGAATCAGGCGGAATTCTTGGTGTTTGTCCGAAAAATGCAAACAATTAGGAACGATCATGGCAGGGCGGTGACTATGGTTCCTTAGGTCGTATTTGATGGCCCGAAAAAATTTTAGGCGATCTGGGTCCAGGGGCCTGGGACCACTCGGAAGGCGCAGGCTATAGCACACGAAAATATGGGAATCGCGCGGAATTCTAGTTTTTTGTCCGAAAAATGCAAAACATGAGGGACTATCATGGCGGGGCAGTGACTATGGTTCTTTAGGTCGTATTTTATGGCCCGGAAAACTTTTAGGTGATCGGGATCCGGGGTTCCCGGGACTACTTGGAAGGCGTGGATATAGCACACGAAAAATTTTGACTATGGTTCCTAAGGTCTTATTTGATGGCCCAAAAAATTTTGAGGTGTTCCAAGTCCGGGGGGGCCCGGCCCACTCGAAAGGCGTGGGCTATAGCACACGAAAATATGGGAATCGGGCGGAATTCTAGTTTTTTGGCCGAAAAGCGCAATAATTGAGGAACGATTATGGCGGGGCGGTGACTATGGTTCCTTAGGTCATATTTGATGGCCCGTAAAAATTTTAGGCGATCGGGGTCTGGGGGTCTGGGACCACTCGGAAGGCGTGGGCGATAGCACACGAAAATATGGGAATCGCGCGAAATTCTAGTTTTTTTGGCCGAAAAATACAAAAGTGAGGAACGATTATGGCGGGGCGGTGACTATTTTTTCTTAGGTCATATTTATTGGCCCGGAAAAATTTTAGGTGATCGGGGTCCGCGAGGCCCGGCCCACTCGAAAAGCGTGGGCTATAGCACACGAAAATATGGGAATTTGGCGAAAATCTTCGTTTTGGTCGAAAAACGCAAATAATTAGGAACGATCATGGCAGGGTGGTGACTATGGTTCCTTAGGTCATATTTGATGGCCCGAAAATCTTTTAGGCGATCCGGGTCCGGGGTGCATGGGACCACTCGGAAGGCGTGGGCTATAGCACACGAAAATATGGGAATCGCGCGGAATTCTAGTTTTTTTATCGAAAAATGCAAAAAATGAGGAACGATCATGGCAGGGCAGTGAATATGGTTTCTTAGGTCGCATTTGATGGCCCAGAAAAATTTTAGGCGATCGGGGTCCGGGGTTCCCGGGACCACATGGAAGGCGTGGGCATAGCACACGAAAATATGGAAATCGGGCGAAATTTTAGGTTTTTCGCCGAAAAACACAAAAACTGAGGAACGATCATGGCGGGGCAGTGACTATGGTTCCTTAGGTCGTATTTGATGTCCCGCAAAAATTTTAGACGATCGGGGTTCGGGGTTCCCGGGACCTCTTGGAAGGCGTGGGTATAGCACACGAAAATATGGGAATCGGGCGGAATTCTAGTATTTTGGACGAAAAATGCAATAAATTAGGAACGATCATGGCGGGAAGGTGACTATTGTTCCTTAGGTCTGATTTGATGGCCTGAAAAATTTTTAGGTGCTCCGAGTCTGGGGGGCCTGGCCCACTCGGAAGGCGTGGGCTATAGCACACGAAAATATGGGAATCGGGTGGAATTATAGGTTTTTGGCCGAAAAACCCAAAAGTGAGGAACAATCATGGCGGGCGGTGACTATTGTTCCTTAGGTCATATTTGATGGCACGTAAAATTTTTAGGCGATCGGGGTCCGGGAGGCCCGGCCCACTCGGAAGGCATGGGCAATAGCAAACGAAAAAATGGGAATCGGGCGGAATTCTAGTTTTTTGGCCGTAAAATGCTAAAAATGAGGACCGATCATGGCGAGGCCGTTACTATGGTTCCTTAGGTCGTATTTGATGGCCCGAAAAAATTTTAGGAGATCGGGGTCCGGGGGTCTGCGACCACTCGAAAGGCGTGGGCTATAACACACAAAAATATGGGAATCGCGCGAAATTCTAGTTTTTTGGCTGAAAAATACAAAAAATGAGGAGCTATTATGGCGGGGCAGTGACTATGGTTCTTTAGGTCGTATTTGTTGGACCAGAAAAATTTTAGACAATCGAGGTCCAGGGTTCTCGGGACCACTTGGAAGGCGTGGATATAGCACACGAAAATATGGGAATCAGGCGAAATTCAAGTTTTTTGGCCAAAAAATGAAAGAAATGAGGAACGATCATGGCGGGGAGGTGACTATGGTTCCTTAGGTCTTATTGGATGGCCCAAAAAAATTTTAGGTGTTCCGAGTCCGGGGGGCCCGGCCCACTAGGAAGGCGTGGGCTATAGCACACGAAAATATGGGAATCGGGCGGAGTTCTAGGTTTTTGGCCGAAAAGCGCAAAAAATGAGGAACGATCATGGCGGGGCGGTGACTATGGTTCCTTAGGTCGTATTTGATGGCCCAGAAAAATTTTAGGCAATCGAGGTCCGGGGGTCCAGGGAACATTCAGAAGGCGTGGGCGATAGCACACGAAAAAATGGGAATCGCGCGAAATTCTAGTTTTTTGGCCGAAAAATGCAAAAGTGAGGAACGATCATGGCGGGGCAGTGACTATTGTTCCTTAGGTCGTATTTGTTGGCCCGAAAAAATTTTAGGCGATCGGGGTCTGGGAGGCCTGGTACACTCGAAAGGCGTGGGCTATATAGCACACGAAAATATGGGAATCGGGCGGAATTTTTGGTTTTTGGCCGAAAAACGCAAATAATTAGGAGCTATCATGGCGGGGCAGTGACTATGGTTCTTTAGGTCGTATTTGATTGACCGGAAAAATTTTAGAAGATCGGGGTCCGGGGTTCTCGGGACAACTTGGAAGGCGTGGATATAGCACACGAAAATATGAGAATCAGGCGGAATTCTAGTTTCTTGGCTAAAAAATGAAAGAAATAAGGAACGATCATGGCGGGGAGGTGACTATGGTTCCTTAGGTCTTATTGGATGGCCCGAAAAAATTTTAGGTGTTCCGAGTGCGGGGGACCGGGCCCACTCGGAAGGCGTGGGCTATAGCACACAAAAATATGGGAATCAGGCGGAGTTCTAGGTTTTTGGCCGAAAAGCGCAAAAAATGAGGAACGATCATGGCGGGGCGGTGACTATGGTTCCTTAGTTCGTATTTGATGGCCCGGAAACATTTTAGGCAATCGGGGTCCCGGGGTCCTGGGACCATTCAGAAGGCGTGGGCGATAGCATATGAAAATTTGGGAATCGCGCGAAATTCTAGTTTTTTGGTCGAAAAACGCAAAAGTGAGGAATGATCATGGCGGGGTGGTGACTATTGTTCCTTATGTCATATTTGTTGGCCCGGAAAAATTTTAGGCGATCGGGGTCCGGGAGGCCCGGTCCACTCGAAAGGCGTGGGCTATATAGCACACGAAAAAATGGGAATCGGGCGGAATTCTTGGTTTTTGGCCGAAAAATGCAAATAATTAGGAACGATCATGGCAGGGCGGTGACTGTGGTTTCTTAGGTTGTATTTGATGGCCCGAAAAAAATTTAGGTGATCAGGGTCCAGGGGTCTGGGACCACTCGGAAGGCGTGGGCTATAGCACACGAAAATATGGGAATCGCGCGGAATTCTACTTTTTTGGCCGAAATATGCAAAAAATGAGGAACTATAATGGCGTGGTAGTGACTATGGTTCTATAGGTCGTATTTGATGGCCCGGAAAATTTTTAGACGATCGGGGTGGTTCCCGGGACCACTTGGAAGGCGTGGGCTATAGCACAAGAAAATATGGGAATCGCACGGAATTCTAGTTTTTTGGCCGAAAAATGCAAAAAATGAGGAACGATCATGGCGGGGCAGTGACTATGGTTCCTTAGGTCGGATTTGAAGGCCCGGAAAATTTTTAGACAATCGGGGTCCGGGGGTCCTGGGACCACTTGGAAGGCGTGGGCATAGCACAAGAAAATATGGAAATCGGGCGAAATTTTAGGTTTTCGCAGAAAAACACAAAAACTGAGGAACGATCATGGCGGGGCAGTGACTATGGTTCCTTAGGTCGTATTTGATGTCCCGGAAAAATTTTAGACGATCGGGGTCCGGGGTTCCCGGGACCACTTGTAAGGCGTGGGTATAGCACACGAAAATATGGGAATCGGGCAGAATTCTAGTATTTTGGACGAAAAATGCAAAAAATTAGGAACGATCATGGCGGGAAGGTGACTATGGTTCCTTAGGTCTGATTTGATGGCCCGAAATTTTTTTAGGTGCTCCGAGTCTGGGGGGCCTGGCCCACTCGGAAGGCGTGGGCTATAGCACACAAAAATATGAGAATCGGGCGGAATTATAGGTTTTTGGCCGAAAAACCCAAAAGTGAGGAACAATCATGGCGGGGCAGTGACTATTGTTCCTTAGGTCGTATTTGATGGCCCGTAAAAATTTTAGGCTATCGGGGTCCGGGAGGCCCGGCCCACTCGAAAGGCGTGGGCAATAGCAAACGAAAATATGGGAATCGGGCGGAATTCTAGTTTTTTGGCTGTAAAATGCTAAACATGAGGACCGATCATGGCGGCGCGGTGACTATGGTTCCTTAGGTCATATTTGATGGCACGAAAAAAATTTAGGCGATCGTGGTCCGGGGTGCCCAGCCCACTCGGAAGGCGTGAGCACACGAAAATATGGGAATCGCGCGGAATTCTAGTTTTTTGGCCGAAAAATGCAAAGAATGAGGAACGATCAGGGCGGGGAGGTGACTATGGTTCCTTAGGTTTTATTTGATGGCCCAGAAATTTTTTAGGCAATCGGGGTCTTGGGGTCCCGGGACCACTTGGAAGGCGTGGGCTATAGCACACGAAAATATGGGAATCACGCTAAATTCTAGTTTTTTTGTAGTAAAATGCAAAAAATGAGGAACGATCGTGGCGGGGTGGTCACTCTGGTTCCTAAGGTCGTATTTGATGTGCCGGAAAAATTTTAGGCGATCGGGGTCCGGGAGTCCTGGGTCCACTTGGAAGTCGTGGGCTATAGCACATGAAAACATGGTAATCGGGCAGAATTCTAATTTTTTGGTCGTAAAATGCAAAAAATGAGAAAAGGTCATGGAGGGGCGGTGACTATGGTTCCTTAGGTCGTATTTGATGGCCCGGAAAATATTTATGGGATCCGGCTCCGGGGGGCCCTACCCATTGGGAAGGCAAGGGCTATTATAGCACACGAAAATATGGGAATCGGGCGGAATTCTAGTTTTTTGGCCGAAAAATGCAAAAATTGAGTAACGATCATGGTGGGGAGGTGACTATACATCCTTAGGTTTTATTTGATGGCCCTAAAAAAATTTAGGTGATCCGATGATGGGAGGCCCGGGCCCACTCGAAAGGCGTGGGCTATATAGCACACGAAAATATGGGAATCGGGCGGAATTCTAGTGTTTTGGCCGAAAAATGCAAAATATGAGGAACGATCATGGCGGGCGGTGACTATGGTTTCTTAGATCATATTTGAAGGCCCGGAAAAATTTTAGGCAATTGGGGTCCGGGGGTCCCGGGACCACTTTGAAGGCATGGGCTATAGCACACGAAAATATGGGAATAGGGTGGAATTCTAATTTTTTGGCCGAAAAATGCAAAGAGTGAGAAACGATCATGGCGGGGTAGTGACTATGGTTCCTTAGGTCGTATTTAATGGCCCGAAAAAATTTTAGACGTTCCGAGTCCAGGGGGCCCGGCCCACTCGGAAGGTGTGGGCTATAGCACACGAAAATATGGGAATCGGACGGAATTCTAGTTTTTTTTCCTGAAAAACGCAAACAACTTGGAATGTTCATGGCGGGGGAGTGACTATGGTTCCTTAGGTCATATTTGATGGCCCTGAAAAATTTTAGGCGATCGGGGTCCGGGGGTCTGGGACCACTCGGAAGGCGTGGGCTATAGCACACGAAATTATGGAAATCGCACGGAATTCTAGTTTTTGGCCGAAAAATGCAAATAATGAGGAACTATCATGGCGGAGCAGTGACTATGGTTATTTAGGTCGTATTTGATGGCCAGAAAAATTTTTAGGCGATCGGGGTTCGGGGTTCCCCGGACCACTTGGAAGGCATGGATATAGCACACGAAAATATGGGAATCGGGCAAAATTCTAGTTTTTTGGCCGAAAAATGAGGAACGATCATGGCGGCGAGGTGACTATGGTTCCTAACGATCATGGCCCGGATCACCTTAAATTTTTCGGGGCCATCAAATATGACCTAAGGAACCATAGTCACTGCCTCGCCATAACCGTTGCTCGCTTTTCTGCGTTTTACGGCCAAGAAACGATAATTCCGCATGATTCCCATATTTTCGTGGGCTATAGCCCACACCTTTCGAGTGGGCCCGGTCCCCCCGGACCTCGATCACCTAAAATATTTCTGTGCGATCACATACGACCTAAGGAACTATAGTCACCACCCCGCCATGACCGTTCCTCATTTTTTGCATTTACGGCCAAAAAACTAGAATTCAGCCCCATTACCATATTTTCGTGTACCGCCTTCCGAGTGGGCCTGGCCTCTCCGGACCCGGATCGCCTTAAATTTTTCCGGGTCATCAAATTCGACCTAAGAAACCATAGTCACCGCCCCGCCATGATTGTTCCTCATATATTTGCGTTTTACGGCCAATAAACTAGAATTCTGCCCGATTCCCATATTTTCGTGTGCTATATCCCACGCCTTCCGAGTGGGCCTAGGCCACTTGGACCCGGATAGCCTAAACTTTTTTCGGGCCATCAAATTCGACCAAAGGAACCATATTCACCGCCCCTCAATGACCGTACCTCGCTTTTTTGCATTTTACGGCCAAAAAAACTAAAATTCATCCCGATTACCATATTTTTCTGTGCAGCCTTCCGAGTGGGCCGGGCCTCTCCGGACCCGGATTGCCTTAAATTTTTTCGGGCCATCAAATATGACTTAAGGAACCATAGCTCGGTCCCTTCCATGACCGTTCCTCTTTTTTTGCATTTTACGGCCAAGAAACTATAATTCTACGTGATTCCCATATTTTCGTGTGCTATAGCCCACGCCTTCCAAGTGGGCCCGGGCCGCCTGGATACGGATAGCCTAAGATTTTTTCGGGCCATCAAATACGACCTAAGGAACCATAGTCACCACCTTGCCATGGCTGTTCCTCGATTTTTGCATTTTATGGCCAAAAACTAGAATTTCGCCTTATTCCTATATTTGCTTGTGCTCCACGCCTTCCGAGTGGGCCCGGGGCCTCCGGACCCTGATCGCCTAAAATATTTTCGTGACATCAAATACGACCTAAGGAACCATAGTCACTATCCCGCTGTGACCGTTCCTCATTTCTTTGCTTTTTACGGCCAAGAAACTAGAATTTTGCCCGATTACCATATTTTCGTATGCCGCCTTCCGAGTAGGCCGGGACCCTCAGGACCCGGATCGCCTTATATTTTTTTGGGCCATCAAATACGACCTAAGGAACCATAGTCAATGCCCCGCCATGACCGTTCCTCATTATTTTTGCGTTTTATGGCCAAAAAACTATAATTTTGCGTGATTCCAATATTTTCGTGTGCTATAACCCACGCATTCCGAGTGGGCCCGGGCTGCGCGGACCCGGATAGCCTAAGATTTTTTTGGGCCATCAAATTCGACCTAAGGAACCATAGTCACTGCCCTGCCATGACTGTTCCTCAGTTTTTGCGTGTTACGGCCAAAAAACTAGAATTCCGCCTGATTCTCATATTTTCGTGTGCAATAGCCCGCGCCTTCCGAGTGGGTCCGGGCCCACCAGACCCTGATTGCCTAAAATTTTTTTGGGCCATCAAATACGACCTAAGGAACCATAGTCACCACACCGCCTTGACCTTTCCTCATTGTTTTACATTTTACAACCAAAAAACTAGAATTCAGGCCGATTACCATATTTTCGTGTGCCGCCTTTCGAGTGGGCCAGGCCCCTCCGGACCCGAATTGCATTAAATATTTTCGATCCATCAAATACGACCTGAGAAACCATAGTCACAACCCCTCCATGACTGTTCCTTGTTTTATTGCATTTTACGGCCAAAAAACTAGAATTCTGCGTGATTCCCATATTTTCGTATGCTATATCCCACGCCTTCCGAGTGGACCCGGGCCCCAATCGCCTAAAATATTTCCGGGCCATCAAATACGACCTAAGGAACCATATTCACCTCCCCGACATGCCCGTTCCTAACTGTTTTGTGTTTTATGACCAAATAACTAGAATTCAGCCCGATTACCATATTTTCGTGTACCGCCTTTCGAGTGGGCCGAGCGCCTACAAACCCGGATCGCCTTTAATTTTTTCGGGCCATAAAATATGACCTAAAGAACAATAGTCACCGCCCCTCCATGGCCGTTCCTCATTTTTTTGTGTTTTACGGCCAAAAACTAAAATTTTGCCTGATTACCATATTTTCGTGAGCTATAGCCCACGCCTTCCGAGTGGCCCAGGCCCCCCGGACTCCGATCGCCTAAAATATTTTCGGGCCATCAAATACAACCTTTGGAACCATATTCACCACCCTTCCATGATCGTTTCTCGTTCTTTTGCGTTTTACGGCCAAAAAACTAGAATTCTGCCAGATTACCATATTTTCGTGTGTCGCCTTTCGAGTGGGCCGGGCCTCTCCGGACACGGATCGCCTTAAATTTTTCCGGGCCATCAAATACGACCTAAGGAACCATAGTCACCGCCTCGCCGTGACTGTTCCTTGCTTTATTGCATTTTACGGCCAAAAAACTAGAATTCTGCGTGATTCCCATATTTTCGTGTGCTACATCCCACGCCTTCCGAGTGGACCCGGGCCCCCCGAACCCCGATCGCTTAAAATGTTTCTGGGCCAACATATATGACCTAAGGAACCATAGTGACTGCCCCGCCATGACCGTTCCTCATTTTTTGTGTTTTACGGCCAAAAAACTAGAATTCAGCCCGATTACCATATTTTCGTGTACCGTCTTCCGAGTGTGCCTAGCCTCTCCAAACCCGGATCGCCTTAAATTATTTTGGGTCATCAAATACGACCTAAGAAACCATAGTCACCGCCCCTCCATGACCGTTCTTCATTTATTTGCATTTTACGGCCAATAAACTAGAATTCCGCCCGATTTCCATATTTTCGTGTGCTATAGCCCACGCCTTCCAAGTGGGCCTGGGCCGCTTGGACCCGGATAGCCTAAACCTTTTTCGGGCTATCAAATTCGACCAAAGAAACCATATTCACTGCCCCTCCATGATAGTACCTCGCTTTTTTGTGTTTTACGGCCAAAAAACTAGAATTCATCCCGATTACCATATTTTTCTGTGCAGCCTTCCGAGTGGGCCGGGCCTCTCCGGACCCGGATTGCCTTAAATTTTTGCGGGCCATCAAATATGATTTAAGGAACCATAGTCCTATCCCTTCCATGACCGTTCCTCTTTTTTTTGTGTTTTACGGCCAAGAAACTATAATTCTACGTGATTCCCATATTTTCGTGTGCTATAGCCCACACCTTCCGAGTGGGCCCGGGCCGCCTGGTCCCGGATAGCCTAAGATTTTTTTGGGCCATCAAATACGACCTAAGGAACCATAGTCACCGCCTTGCCATGACCGTTCCTCGATTTTTGCATTTTACGGCCAAAAACTAGAATTTTGCCTCATTCCTATATTTTCATGTGATCCACGCCTCCGGACCCCGATCGCCTAAAATGTATTTGTGCCATCAAATACGACCTAAGAAACCATAGTCACTGTCCCGCTATGACCGTTCCTCATTTTTTTGCTTTTTTCGGCCAAAAAAATAGAATTCAGCCCGATTACTATATTTTCCTATGCCGCCTTCCGAGTGGGCTGGGCCCCTCTGGACCCGAATCACCTTAAATTTTTCCGGGCCATCAAATATGACCTAATGAACCATAGTCACTGCCCCTCCATGACCGTTCCTCATTTTTTTTGTGTTTTATGGCCAAGAAACTATAATTCTACGTGATTCCAATATTTTCGTGTGCTATAGCCCACGCCTTCCGAGTGGGCCCGGCCTGCGCGGACCCGGATAGCCTAAGATTTTTTCGGGCCATCAAATTCGACCTAAGGAACCATAGTCACCGCCCTGCCATGACCGTTCCTCAGTTTTTGCGTGTTACGGCCAATAAACTAGAATTCTGCCTAATTCCCATATTTTTGTGTGCTATAGCCCACGCCTTCCGAGTGGTTCCGGGCCCACCAGACCCTAATTGCCTAAAAGTTTTCTAGGCCATCAAATACGACCTAAGGAATTATAGTCACCGCCCCGCCTTGACCTTTCCTTGTTGTTTTGCATTTTTTGCCGATTATCATATTTTCGTCTGCCGCCTTTCGAGTGGGCTAGGCCCCTCCGGACCCGGATCGCATTAAATTTTTTTGGGCCATCAAATACGACCTGAGGAACCATAGTCACAGCCCCGCCATGACCGTTCCTTGTTTTATTTCATTTTACGGCCAAAAAACTAGAATTCTGCGTGATTCCCATATTTTCGTGTGCTATATCCCACGCCTTCCGAGTGGACCCGGGCCCCGATCGCCTAAAATGTTTTCGGGCCATCAAATATGACCTAAGGAACCATATTCCCCACCCCGACATGACCGTTCCTAATTTTTTTGCATTTTACGGCCAAATAACTAGAATTCAGCCCGATTACCATATTTTCGTGTACCGCCTTTTGAGTGGGCCGGGCGCCTACAAACCCGAATCGCCTTTAATTTTTTTGAGCCATCAAATATGACCTAAAGAACATTAGTCACCGCCCCTCCATGACCGTTCCTCATTTTTTTGCATTTTTCAGCCAAAAACTAAAATTTTGCCTGATTACCATATTTTCGTGAGCTATAGCCCACGCCTTCTGAGTGGGCTCGGGCCCCCCGGACCCGGATAGCCTAAGATTTTTTTGGCCCATCAAATACGACCTAAGGAACCATAGTCTCCACCCTGCCATGACCGTTCCTCTATTTTTTGTGTTTTACGGCTAAAAACTAAAATTTTGCCTAATTCCCATATTTTCGTAAGCTATAGCCCACGCCTTCCGAGTGGGCCCGGGCCCCCCGGACTCCGATCGCCTAAAATATTTTCGGGCCATCAAATACGAACTTAGGAACCATAGTCACCTCCCCTCCATGACCGTTTCTCGTTGTTTTGCATTTTACGGCCAAAAAACTAGAATTCTGCCAGATTAACATATTTTCGTTAGCCGCCTTTCGAGTGGGCCGGGCCCCTCCGGACCCGGATCGCCTTAAATTTTTCCGGGCCATTAAATACGACCTAAGGAACCATAGTCACCACCCCGCCATGACCATTCCTCATTTGTTTGCGTTTTACGGCCAAAAACAAGAATTTTGCCTAATTGCCATATATTTCGTGAGCTATAGCCCACGCCTTCCGAGTGGGCCCGGGCCCCCCGGACCCTGATCGCCTAAAATATTTTCAGGCCATCAAATACGACCTAAGGAACCATAGTCACCGCCCCTCCATGACCGTTCCTCATTTTTTGCATTTTACGGCCAGAAAACTAGGATTCAGCCCGATTACCATATTTTCATGTACCGACTTCCGAGTGAGCCTGGCCCCTCCGTACCCAGATCGCCTTAAATTTTTTCGGGTCATCATATACGACCTCAGAAAGCATAGTCACCGCCCCGCCATGACCGTTCATCATTTATTTGCGTTTTACTAGAACTCTGCCCAATTCCCATATTTTCGTGTGCTATAGCCCACGCCTTCCGAGTGGGTTTGGGTCGCTTGGACCCGGATAGCCTTAAATTTTTTCAGTCCATCCAATTCGACCTAAGGAACCATATTCTCCGCCCTTCCATGACCGTTCCTCACTTTTTTGCGTTTTATAGCCAAAAAACTAGAATTTATCCCGATTACAATATTTTTCTGTGATGCCTTCCGAGTGGGCCGGGCCTCTCCGGACCCGAATTGCCTTAAATTTTTCCGGGCCATCAAATACGACCTAAGGAACCATAGTCCGGCCTCTTCCATGACCGTTCCTCTTTTTTTGCATTTTACGGCCAGGAAACTATAATTCTGCGTGATTCTTATATTTTCATGTGCTATAGCCCACGCCTTCCGAGTGGGCCCGGGCCGCACGGACCCGGATAGCCTAAGATTTTTTCAGGCCATCAAATACGACCTAAGGAACCATACTCACTGCCCCGCCATGGCCATTCCTCGATTTTTTGCGTTTTACAGCCAAAAATAAAAATTTCGCATGATTCCTATATTTTCGTGAGCTATAGCCCACGCCTTCCGAGTGGACCCAGGCACCCCGAACACCGATCGCCTAAAATATTTTTGGTCCATCAAATACAAGCTAAGGAACCATAGTCACTGCCCCGCCATGACCGTTTCTCGTTGTTTTAGGTTTTACGGCCAAAAAACTAGAATTCTGCGAGTTTACCATATTTTCGTGTGCCGCCTTCCGAGTGGGCCGAGCCCTTCCGGACCAGGATCGCCTGAAATTTTTTCGGGCCATCAAATACGACCTAAGGAACTGTAGATACCGCCCCGCCATGACCGTTCCTCATTTTCTTGCTTTTTACGGTAAAAAAACTAGAATTTTGCCTGATTCCCATATTTTCGTGAGCTATAGCCCACGCCTTCCGAGTGGGCCCGGTCCCCCGGACCCCGATCGGCTAAAATGTTTCTGGTCCATCAAATACGACCTAAGGAATCATAGTAACCGCCCTGCCATGGCCGTTCCTCATTGTTTTGCGTTTTACGGCCAAAAAACTAGAATTCCGCCCGATTCCCATATTTTCGTGTGCTATAGCCCACGCCTTCCGAGTGGGTCCGGGCCCCCGGACCCCACTCGCTTAAAAGATTTTTGGGCTATCAAATACAACCTAAGGAACCATAGTCACCGCCCCGCCATGGCCGTTTCTCGTTGTTTTGCATTGTGCGGCCAAAAAACTATAATTTCGCCCGATTCCCATATTTTCGTGTGATGTAGCCCACGCCTTCCGAGTGGGTTCGGGCCCCCGGACCCCGATCGCCCAAAATTATTCCGTGCCATCAAATACGACCTAAGGAAGCATAGCCACCTCCCCGCCATGATCGTTCCTCGTTTTCTTGCTTATTTCGGTAAAAACAAATTAGAATTTTGCCCGATTGCCATATTATCGTGTGCTATAGCCCACGCCTTCTGAATGGGTCCGGGCACCCCGAACCCCGTTCGCCTAAAAATTTTCCAAACCATCAAATACGACCTAAGGTACCATAGTCACCGCCTCGCCATGATGGTTCCTCGCTTTTTAACTTTTTACGGCCAAAAAACTAGAATTTCGCGCGATTGCCATATTTTCGTGAGCTATTGCCCATGCCTTACGAGTGAGTCCGGACCCCGATCGCCTAAAATTTAATTGGGGCATCAAATACGACCTAAGGAACCATAGTCACCGCCCCGCCATGACCGTTCCTCGTTGTTTTGCTTTTTACGACCAAAAAACTAGAATTCCGCCCGATTCCCATATTTTCGTGTGCTCTAGCCCACGCCTTCCGAGTGGGCCCGGGTCCCCCGAAACCAGATTGCCTAAAATTTTTTCAGGCTATCAAATACGACCTAAGGAACAATATTCACCGCCCCGCCATGGCCGTTCCTCGTTGTTTTGCGTTTGACGGCCAAAAACTCGAATTCCGCCAGATTCCCATATATTCGTGTGCTATAGGCACGCCTTCTGAGTGGGTCCGAGCACCCCGGGCCCCGATCGCCTAAAATTTTTCCGGTCTATCAAATACGACCTAAGGAACTATAGCGACCACCCCGCCATGACCGTTACTTGTTGTTTTGCTTTATATGGACAAAAACTCAAATTTTACCCGATTGCCATATTTTCGTGTGCTATAACCCACGCCTTCCGAGTGGGTCCGGTCCCCCGGACCCTGATCGCCTAAAATTTTTTCGGACATCAAATACGACCTAAGGAACCATATTCACCGCCCCGCCATGACCGTTCCTCATTTTTTTGCTTTTTACGGCCAAAAAACTAGAATTTCGCGCGATTGCCTTATTTTCGTGAGCTATAGCCCATGCCTTCCGAGTGGGTCCGGACCCCAATCGCCTAAAACTAATTTGGGCCATCAAATACGACCTAAGGAACAATAGTCACCACCCCTCCATGACCGTTCCTCGTTGTTTTGCTTTTTCGACCAAAAAACAGAATTCCGCCCGATTCCCATATTTTCGTGTGCTCTAGCCCACGCCTTTCGAGTGGGCCCGGGACCCTCAAAGCCGAATTGCCTAAAATTTTTCCAGGCCATCAAATACGACCTAAGGAACCATAGTCACCACCCCGCCATGGCCATTCCTCATTGTTTTGCATTTTACATCCAAAAAAATAGAATTCCGCTCGATTCCCATATATTCGTCTGTTATAGCCCACTCCTTCCGAGTGGGTCCGAGCACCCCGGACCCCGATCGCCTAAAATTTTTCTGGGCTAACAAGTACAACCTAAGGAAACATAGTCAATGCCCCTCCATGGTCGTTCCTCGTTCTTTTGCGTTTTACGACCAAAAAACTAGAATTCCGCCCGATTCCCATATATTCGAGTGCTATAGCCCACGCCTTCCGAGGATATTCGGACCCCCCGGACCCCGATCGCCTAAAATTTTTTAGGGCCATCAAATACGACCTAAGGAACCATAGTCACCGCCCCACCATAACCGTTCCTCATTTTTTTGTTTTTTACGGCTAAAAAACTAGAATTTCGCGCGATTGCCATATTTTCTTGAGCTATAGCCCATGCCTTCCGAGTGGGTCCGGACCCTGATCGCCAAAAATTTATCTTGGCCATGAAATACGACCTAAGGAACCATAGTCACTGCCCCGCCATGACCGTTCCTCGTTGTTTTGATTTTTACGACAAGAAAAATAGAATTCTGCGCGATTCTCATATTTTCGTGTGCTCTAGCCCACGCCTTCCGATTGGGCCCGGGCTCCCTGAAACCGAATTGCCTAAAATTTATCCAGTCCATCAAATACGACCTAAGGACCATAGTCACCGCCCCTCCATGGCCGTTCCTCGTTGTTTTGCATTTTATGGCCAAAAAACTAGAATTCTGCCCGATTCCCATATATTCGTATGCTATAGCCCACGCCTTCCGAGTGGGTCCGGCCCCCTGGACCCCGATCGCCTAATATTTTTTCGGGCTATCAAATACGACCTAAGGAATCATAGTCACTGCCCTACCATGGCTGTTCCTCGTTGTTTTGCATTTTACGGCCAAAAATCTAGAATTCCGCCCGATTACCATATATTCGTGTGCTATAGCCCGGACCCCGATCGGCTAAAATTGATTTGGGCCATCAAATACGACCTAAGGAACCATAGTGACCGTCCCACCATAACCGTTCCTCGTTGTTTTTCATTTTATGACCAAAAAACTAGAATTCTGCCCGATTCCCATATTTTCGTGTGCTCTAGCCCACGCCTTTCGAGTGGGCTCGGGTCCCTCGAAACCGGATTGCCTAAAATATTTCCAGGCCATCAAATACGACCTAAGGAACCATAGTCACCGCCCCGCCAAGTCCGTTCCTCGTTGTTTTGCGTTTTACGTCCAAAAAATTAGAATTTTGCCTGATTCCCATATATTCGTCTGCTATAGCCCACGCCTTCCGAGTGGGTTCGAGCCCCCGGACCCGATCGCCTAAAAATTTTCCGGGCTATCAAATATGATCTAAGGAACCATAGTCACCGCCCCGCCATGGCCGTTGCTCGTTGTTTTGCGTTTTACGACCAAAAAACTAGAATTCCGCCCGATTCCCATATATTCGTGTGCTAGCCCATGCCTTCCGAGTGGGTCCGGGCCCCGGACCTCGATCGCCTAAAATTTATCCCGGCTATTAAATACAACCTAAGGAACCATAGCCTCCACTCCACTTTGACCGTTCCTCCTTGTTTTGCTTTATACAGCCAAAAAACTCGAATTTTGCCCGATTGCCATATTTTCGTGTGCTATAGCCCACGCCTTCCAAGTGGGTCCGGGCCCCCGGACCCCGATCGCCTAAAATTTTTTAGGGCCATCAAATACGACCTAAGGAACCATAGTCACTGCCCTACCATAACCGTTCCTCATTTTTTTGTTTTTTACGGCTAAAAAACTAGAATTTCGTGCAATTGCCATATTTTCTTGAGCTATAGCCCATGCCTTCCGAGTGGGTCCGGACCCTGATCGCCAAAAATTTATCTCGGCCATGAAATACGACCTAAGGAACCATAGTCACCGACCCGCCATGACCGTTCCTCGTTGTTTTGATTTTTACGACAAAAAAACTAAAATTCTGCCCAATTCTCATATTTTCGTGTGCTCTAGCCCACGCCTTTCGATTGGGCCCGATTTCCCCGAAATCGAATTGCCTAAAATTTATCCAGGCCATCAATACGACCTAAGGACCATAGTCACCATCCCTCAATGGGTCCAAGCCCCCCGGACCCCGATCGCCTAAAATTTTTTCGAGCTATCAAATACGACCTACGGAACCATAGTCACTGCCTTGCCAGGGCTGTTCCTCGTTGTTTTGCATTTTACGGCCAAAAATCTAGAATTCCGCCCGATTCCCATATATTCGTGTGCTATAGCCCACGCCTTTCGAGTGGGCCCGAGTCCCTCGAAACCGGATTGCCTAAAATATTTCCAGGCCATCAAATACGACATAAGGAACCATAGTCACCACCCCGCCAAGGCCGTTCCTCATTGTTTTGCGTTTTACGTCCTAAAAACTAGAATTCCACTTGATTCCCATATATTCGTCTGCTATATCCCACGCCTTCCGAGTGGGTTCAAGCCCCCCGAACCCCGATCGCCTAAAAATTTTCCGAGCTATCAAATATGACCTACGGAACCATAGTCATCGCCCTGCCACGGCCGTTGCTCGTTGTTTTGTGTTTTACAATCAAAAAACTAGAATTCCGCCCGTTTCCCATATATTCATGTGCTAGCCCATGCCTTCCGAGTGGGTCCGGGCCCCCGGACCTCGATCGCCTAAAATTTATCCGGGATATTAAATACAACCTAAGGAACCATAGCCACCGCCCCGCTATGACTGTTCCTCCTTGTTTTGCTTTATACGGCCAAAAACCTAGAATTTTGCCCGATTGCCATATTTTCGTGTGCTATAGCCCATGCCTTCCGATTGGGCCCGGATTCCCCGAAACCGAATTGCCTAAAATTTTTTAGGGCCATCAAATATGACCTAAGGAACCATAGTCACCGCCCCGCCAGAACCGTTCCTCGTTTTTTTGTTTTTTATGGCTAAAAAACTAGAATTTCGTGCGATTGCCATATTGTCTTGAGCTATAGCCCATGCCTTCCGAGTGGGTCCGGACCCTGATCGCCAAAAATTTATCTGGGCCATCAAATACGACCTAAGGAACCATAGTCACCGCCCCGCCATGACCGTTCCTCGTTGTTTTGATTTTTACGTCAAAAAAACTAGAATTCTGCCCGATTCTCATATTTTCATGTGCTCTAGCCTACGCCTTTCGATTGGGCCCGGGTTCCCCGAAACCGAATTGCCTAAAATTTATCCAGGCCATCAATACGACCTAAGGACTATAGTCACCGCCCCTCAATGGCCGTTCCTCGTTGTTTTGCGTTTTATGGCCAAAAAACTTGAATTCCGCCCGATTCCCATATATTCGTATGCTATAACCCACGCCTTCCGAGTGGGTCCGGTCCCCCGGACCCCGATCGCCTAATATTTTTTCGGGCTATCAAATACGACCTAAGGAATCATAGTCACCGCCCTGCCATGGCTATTCCTCGTTGTTTTGCGTTTTACGGCCAAAAAACTAGAATTCAGCCAGATTCCTATATATTCGTGTGCTATAGCCCACTCCTTCTGAGTGGGTCCATGCCGCCCCGACTCCGATCGCCTAAAATTTATTTGGCCCATCAAATACGACCTAAGGAACCATAGTCACCTCCCCGCCATGACCGTTCCTCCTTGTTTTGCTTTTTACGACCAAAAAACTAGAATTCCGCCCGATTTCCATATTTTTGTGTTCTCTAGCCCACGCCTTTCGAGTGGGACCGGGTTCCTCGAAACCGAATTGCCTAAAATATTTCTAGGCCATCAAATACGACCTAAGGAACCATAGTCACCACCCCGCCAAGGCCGTTCCTCGTTGTTTTGCGTTTTACGTCCAAAAAATTAGAAGTCCGCCAGATTCCAATATATTCGTCTGCTATAGCCCACGCCTTCCGAGTGGGTCCAAGCCCCCCCCAGACCCCGATCGCCTAAAATTTTTCCGGGCTATCAAATACGACCTATGGAACCATAGTCACTGCCCTGCCAGGGCTGTTCCTCGTTGTTTTGCATTTTACGGCCAAAAATCTAGAATTCCGCCCGATTCCCATATATTCGTGTGCTATAGCCCACGCCTTCCGAGTGGGTCCGGGCCCCCGGACCCCGATCGCCTAAAATATTTCTGAGCCATCAAATACGACCTAAGGAACCATAGTCACCACCCCGCCGTGGCCGTTCCTCGTTGTTTTGCATTTTACGTCCTAAAAACTAGAATTCCACCTGATTCTCATATATTCGTCTTCTATAGCCCACGCCTTCCGAGTGGGTTCGAGCCCCCCGGACCCCGATCGCCTAAAAATTTTCCGAGCTATCAAATACGACCTAAGGAACCATAGTCACCGCCCCGCCATGGCCATTGCTCGTTGTTTTGTGTTTTATGACCAAAAAACTAGAATTTCGCCCGATTCCCATATATTTGTGTGCTAGCCCATGCCTTCCGAGTGGGTCCGGGCCCCCCGGACCTCGATCGCCTAAAATTTATCCGGGCTATTAAATACAACCTAAGGAACCATAGCCACCGCCCCGCTATGACCGTTCCTCCTTGTTTTGCTTTATACGGCCAAAAACCTAGAATTTTGCCCGATTGCCATATTTTCGTGTGCTATAGCCCATGCCTTCCGATTGGGCCCGGGTTCCCCGAAATTGAATTGCCTAAAAACTTTTAGGGCCATCAAATATGACCTAAGGAACCATAGTCACCGCCCCGCGAGAACCGTTCCTCGTTTTTTTGTTTTTTATGGCTAAAAAACTAGAATCTCGAGCGATTGCCATATTTTCTTGAGCTATAGCCCATGCCTTCCGAGTGGGTCCGGACCCTGATCGCCAAAAATTTATCTGGGCCATCAAATACGACCTAAGGAACCATAGTCACCGCCCCGCCATGGCCGTTCCTCGTTGTTTTGATTTTTACGACAAAAAAACTAGAATTCTGCGCGATTCTCATATTTTCGTGTGCTCTAGCCCACGCCTTCCGATTGGGCCCGGGTTCCCCGAAACCGAATTGCCTAAAATTTATCCAGGCCATCAAATATGACCTAAGGACCATAGTCACCGCCCCTCCATGGCCGTTCCTCGTTGTTTTGCATTTTATGGCCAAACAACTAGAATTCTGCCCGATTCCCATATATTCGTATGCTATAGCCCACGCCTTCCGAGTGGGTCCGGCCCCCCGGACCCCGATCGCCTAATATTTTTTTGGGCTATCAAATACGACCTAAGGAATCATAGTCACTGCCCTGCCATGGCCGTTCCTCATTGTTTTGCATTTTACGGCCAAAAATCTAGAATTCCGCCCGATTACCATATATTCGTGTGCTATAGCCCGGACCCCGATCGGCTAAAATTGATTTGGGCCATCAAATACGGCCTAAGGAACCATTGTCACCATCCCACCATAACCGTTCCTCGTTGTTTTTCATTTTACGACCAAAAAACTAGAATTCCACCCGATTCCTATATTTTCGTGTGCTCTAGCCCACGCCTTTCGAGTGGGCCCGGGTCCCTCGAAACCGGATTGCCTAAAATATTTCCAGGCCATCAAATACGACATAAGGAACCATAGTCACCACCCCGCCAAGTCCGTTCCTTGTTGTTTTGCGTTTTACGTCCAAAAAACTAGAATTCTGCCTGATTCCCATATATTCGTCTGCTATAGCCCACGCCTTCCGAGTGGGTTCGAGCCCCCGGACCCCGATCGCCTAAAATTTTCCGGGCTATCAAATATGACCTAAGGAACCATAGTCACCGCTCCGCCATGGCCGTTGCTAGTTGTTTTGCGTTTTACGACCAAAGAACTAGAATTCCGCCCGATTCCCATATATTCGTGTGATAGCCCATGCCTGTCGAGTGGGTCCGGGCCCCCGGACCTCGATCGCCTAAAATTTATCCCGGCTATTAAATACAACCTAAGGAACCATAGCCTCCGCCCCGCTATGACAGTTCCTCCTTGTTTTGCTTTACACGGCCAAAAAACTAGAATTTTCCCCAATTGTCATATTTTTGTGTGCTATAGCCCACGCCTTCCAAGTGGGTCCAGGCCCCCGGACCCCGATCGCCTAAAATTTTTTAGGGCCATCAAATACGACCTAAGGAACCATAGTCACCGCCCCACCATAACCGTTCCTCATTTTTTTGTTTTTTACGGCTAAAAAACTAGAATTTCGCGCGATTGCCATATTTTCTTGAGCTATAGCCCATGCCTTCCGAGTGGGTCCGGACCCTGATCGCCAAAAATTTATCTCCGCCATGAAATACGACCTGAGGAACCATAGTCACTGCCCCGCCATGACCGTTCCTCGTTGTTTTGATTTTTACGACAAAAAAACTAGAATTCTGCCCGATTCTCATATTTTCGTGTGCTCTAGCCCACGCCTTTCGATTGGGCCCGGGTTCCCTGAAACCGAATTGCCTAAAATTTATCCAGGCCATCAATACGACCTAAGGACCATAGTTACCGCTCCTCAATGGCCATTCCTCGTTGTTTTGCGTTTTATGGCCAAAAAACTTGAATTCTGCCCGATTCCCATATATTCGTATGCTATAACCCACGCCTTCCGAGTGGGTCCGGCCCCCCGGACCCCGATCACCTAATATTTTTCCAAGCTATCAAATACGACCTAAGGAATCATAGTCACCGCCCTGCTATGTCTATTCCTCATTGTTTTGCGTTTTACGGCCAAAAAACTAGAATTCAGCCAGATTCCTATATATTCGTGCGCTATAGCCCACTCCTTCTGTGTGGGTCCATGCCGCCCCGACCCCGATCGCCTAAAATTTATTTGGCCCATAAAATATGACCTAAGGAACCATAGTCACCTCCCCGCCATGACCGTTCCTCCTTGTTTTGCTTTTTACGACCAAAAAACTAGAATTCCGCCCGATTTCCATATTTTCGTGTGCTCTAGCCCACGCCTTTCGAGTGGGCCCGGGTTCCTCGAAACCGGATTGCCTAAAATATTTCCAGGCCATCAAATACGACCTAAGGAACCATAGTCACCACCCCGCCAAGGCCGTTCCTCGTTGTTTTGCGTTTTACGTCCAAAAAACTAGAAGTCCGCCAGATTCCCATATATTCGTCTGCTATAGCCCACGCCTTCCGAGTGGGTCCAAGCCCCCCGGACCCCGATCGCCTAAAATTTTTTCGGGCTATCAAATACGACCTACGGAACCATAGTCACTGCCCTGCCAGGACTGTTCCTCGTTGTTTTGCATTTTACGTCCAAAAAACTAGAATTCCGCCCGATTCCCATATATTCGTCTGCTATAGCCCACGCCATCCGTGTGGGTCCGAACCCCCTGGACCCCGATCGCCTAAAAATTTTCCGGGCTATCAAACGCGGCCTAAGGAACCATAGTCATTGCCCCACCATGGTCGTTCCTCGTTGTTTTGCATTTTATGGCCAAAAAACTAGAATTCCGCCCGATTCCCATATATTCGTGTGCTATAGCCCACGCCTTCCGAGTGGGTCCGGGCCCCCCGGACCTCGATCGCCTAAAATTTATCAGGGCGATTAAATATGACCTAAGGAACCATATCCACCACCCCGCCATGACCGTTCATCCTTGTTTTGCTTTATACGGCCAAAAAACTTGAATTTTCCCCCGATTGCCATATTTTCGTGTGCTTTAGCCCACGCCTTCCAATTGGGTCCGGGCCCCCGAACCCCAATCGCAAAAAATTTATCTGGGCCATCCAATACGACCTAAGGAACCATAGTCACCGCCCCTCCATGACCGTTCTTCATTGTTTTGCTTTTTACGACAAAACAACTAGAATTCTGCCCGATTCCCATATTTTCATGTGCTCTAGCCCACGCCTTTCGATTGGGCCCAGGTCCCCCGAAAACGAATTGCCTAAAATTTATCTAGTCCATTATGACCTAAGGACCATAGTCACCCCCCCCCCGGCCATGGCCGTTCCTTATTGTTTTGCGTATTATGGCCGAAATACTAGAATTCCCCCCGATTCCCATATATTCGTAAGCTATAGCCCACGCCTTCCGAGTGGGTCCGGCCCCCCGGACCCTGATCGCCTAATATTTTTCTGGGCTATCAAATACGACCTAAGGAACCATAGTCACCGCTCCGCCACGGCCGTTCCTCGTTGTTTTGCGTTTTACGGCCAAAAAACTAGAATTCACCCTGATTCCTATATATTCGTATGTTATAGCCCACTCCTTCCGAGTGGGTCCAGGGCCCCCAGACCCCAATCGCCTAAAATTTATTTGGGCTATCAAATACGACCTAAGGAACCATTGTCACAGCCCCGCCATGACCATTCCTCTTTGTTTTGCTTTTTAAGACCAAAAAACTAGAATTCCGCCCGATTCCCATATTTTCGTGTGCTCTAGCCCACGCCTTTCGAGTGGGCCCGGGTCCCTCGAAACCGGATTGCCTAAAATATTTCGAGGCCATTAAATACGACCTAAGGAACCATAGTCACCGCCCCGCCATGGCCATTTCTCGTTGTTTTGCCTTTTACGGCCAAAAAACTAGAATTTTGCCCGATTCCCATATTTTCGTGTGCTATAGCCCACGCCATCCGAGTGGGTTTGGGCCCCCGGACCCCGATTGCCCAAAATTATTCCAGGCCATCAAATACGACCTAAGGAAGCATAGTCACCGCCCCGCCATGACTGTTCCTCGCGTTTTTGTTTTTTACGGTCAAAAAACTAGAATTTCGCGCGATTGCCATATTTTTGTGAGCTATTGCCCATGCCTTCCGAGTGAGTCCGGACCCCGATCGCCTAAAATTTATTTGGGCCATCAAATACGACGTAAGGAACCATAGTCACCGCCCCGCCATGACCGTTCCTCATTGTTTTGCTTTTTGCGACCAAAAAACTAGAATTCCGCCCGATACCCATATTTTTGTGTGCTCTAGCCCACGCCTTCCGAGTGGGCCCGGGTCCCCTGAAACCGGATTGCCTAAAATTTTTCCAGGCCATCAAATACGACCTATGGAACCATATTCACTGCCCCGCCATGTCCGGTCCTCGTTGTTTTATGTTTTACGGCCAAAAAACTCAAATTCCGCCTGATTCCAAAATATTTCATATGCTATAGGCACGCCTTTTGAGTGGGTCCGGGCCCCATGGACCCTGAATGCCTAAAAATTTTCCGGGCTATCAAATACGACCTAAGGAACCATAGCCACTGCCCCGCCATGTCCGTTCCTCATTGTTTTGCTTTATACGGCCAAAAAACTAGAATTTTGCCCGATTGCCATATTTTCGTGTGCCATAGCCCACGCATTCCAAATGGGTTTGGTCCCCCGAACCCCGATCGCCTAAAATTTTCTCGGGCCATCAAATACAACCTAAGTAACCATATTCAGCACCCTTCCATGACCATTCCTTATTTTGTTTTGCTTTTTACGGCCAAAAAACAAAAATTTCGCGCGATTGGCATATTTTCGTGTGCTCTATCCCACGCTTTTCGATTGGGCCCGCGTCCCCCGAAACCGGATTGCCTAAAATTTATCCAGGCCATCAAATACGACCTAAGGAACCATAGTCACCCCCTCCCCCCACACCATGGCCGTTACTCATTATTTTGCTTTTAACGACCAAAAAACTAGAATTCCGCCCGATTCCCATATTTTTGTGTGCTCTAGCCCACGCCTTCCGATTGGGCCCGGGTCCCCCAAAACCGGATTGCCTAAAATTTATCCAGGCCATCAAATACAACCTAAGGAACCATAGTCACCCCCCCCCCCCCCCGCCATGGCCGTTCCTCGTTGTTTTGCGTTTTATAGCAAAACATCTAGAATTCCGCCTGATTACCATATATTCGTGTGCTATATCCCATGCCTTCCGAGTGGGTCCGGCCCCCCGGACCCGATCGCCTAATATTTTTCCGGGCTCTCAAATACGACCTAAGGAACCATAGTCACTGCCCCGCCATGGCCGTTCCTCGTTGTTTTGCGTTTTACGGCCAAAAAACTAGAATTCACCCCGATTCCTATATATTCGTGGGCTATAGCCCACTGCTTTCGAGTGGATCCAGGTGCCCCGGACCCCGATCGACTAAAATTTATTTGGGCAATCAAATATGACCTAAGAAACCATAGTCACCACCTCGCCATGACCGTTCCTCATTGTTTTGCTTTTTACGATAAAAAAACTAGAATTCCGCCCGATTCTCATATTTTCGTGTGCTCTAGCCCACGCCTTCTGATTGGGCCCGAGTCCCCCGAAACCGGATTGCCTAAAATTTATCTAGGCCATCACGACCTAAGGACCATAGTCACCGCCCCACCATGGCCGTTCCTTGTTGTTTTGCATTTTATGGCCGAAAAACTAGAATTCCGCCCGATTCCCATATATTCGTAATCTATAGCCCACGCCTTTCGAGTGGGTTCGGCCCCCGGGACCCTGATCGCCTAATATTTTTCCAGGCTATCAAATACGACCTAAGGAACCATAGTCACCGCCCCGCCACGGCCGTTCCTCATTGTTTTGCGTTTTACGACCAAAAAACTAGAATTCACCCCGATTCCTATATATTCGTGTGCTATAGCCCACTCCTTCCAAGTGGGTCTAGGGCCCCCGGACCCCGATCGCCTAAAATTTATTTGGGCCATCAAATACTACCTAAGGAACCATAGTCACCTCCCCGCCATGACCATTCCTCTTTGTTTTGCTTTTTAAGACCAAAAAACTAGAATTCCGCCCGATTCCCATATTTTCGTGTGCTCTAGCCCACGCCTTTCGAGTGGGCCCGGGTCCCTCAAAATCGGATTGCCTAAAATATTTCGAGGCCTTCAAATATGACCTAAGGAACCATAGTCACCGCCCCGCCATGGCCATTTCTCGTTGTTTTGCGTTTTACGGCCAAAAAACTAGAATTTTGCCCGATTCCCATATTTTCGTGTGCTATAGCCCACGCCATCCGATTGGGTCCGGGCCCCCGGACCCCGATTGCCCAAAATTATTCCAGGCCATCAAATACGACCTAAGGAAGCATAGTCACCGCCCCGCCATAACTATTCCTCGCGTTTTTGTTTTTTAAGGCCAAAAAACTAGAATTTCGCGCGATTGCCATATTTTTGTGAGCTATTGCCCATGCCTTCCGAGTGAGTCCGGACCCCGATCGCCTAAAATTTATTTGGGCCATCAAATACGATGTAAGGAACCATAGTCACCGCCCGGCCATGACCGTTCCTCATTGTTTTGCTTTTTGCGACCAAAAAACTTGAATTCCGCCCGATACCCATATTTTTGTGTGCTCTAGCCCACGCCTTCCGAGTGGGCCCGGGCCCCTGAAACCGGATTGCCTAAAATTTTTCCAGGCCATCAAATACGACCTATGGAACCATATTCACTGCCCCGCCATGTCCGGTCCTCGTTGTTTTATGTTTTACGGCCAAAAAACTCAAATTCCGCCTGATTCCAAAATATTTCATATGCTATAGGCACGCCTTTTGAGTGGGTCCGGGCCCCATGGACCCTGAATGCCTAAAAATTTTTCGGGCTATCAAATACGACCTAAGGAACCATAGCCACCGCCCCGCCATGTCCGTTCCTCGTTGTTTTGCTTTATACGGCCAAAAAACTAGAATTTTGCCCGATTGCCATATTTTCGTGTGCCATAGCCCACGCCTTCCAAATGGGTTTGGTCCCCCGAACCCCGATCGCCTAAAATTTTCTCGGGCCATCAAATACAACCTAAGTAACCATATTCAGCACCCCTCCATGACCATTCCTTGTTTTGTTTTGCTTTTTACGGCCAAAAAACAAAAATTTCGCGCGATTGGCATATTTTCGTGTGCTCTATCCCACGCTTTCGGATTGGGCCCGCGTCCCCCGAAACCGGATTGCCTAAAATTTATCCAGGCCATCAAATACGACCTAAGGAACCATAGTCACCCCCTCCCCCCACACCATGGCCGTTACTCATTATTTTGCTTTTAACGACCAAAAAACTAGAATTCCGCCCGATTCCCATATTTTTGTGTGCTCTAGCCCACGCCTTCCGATTGGGCCCGGGTCCCCCAAAACCGGATTGCCTAAAATTTATCCAGGCCATCAAATACAACCTAAGGAACCATAGTCACCCACCCACCCCCCCCCCCCCCGCCATGGCCGTTCCTCGTTGTTTTGCGTTTTATAGCAAAACATCTAGAATTCCGCCTGATTACCATATATTCGTGTGCTATAGCCCATGCCTTCCGAGTTGGTCCGGCCCCCCGGACCCGATCGCCTAATATTTTTCCAGGCTCTCAAATACGACCTAAGGAACCATAGTCACTGCCACACCATGGCCATTCCTCGTTGTTTTGCGTTTTACGGCCAAAAAACTAGAATTCACCCCGATTCCTATATATTCGTGTGCTATAGCCCACTCCTTTCGAGTGGGTCCAGGTCCCCCGGACCCCGATCGACTAAAATTTATTTGGGCCATCAAATATGACCTAAGAAACCATAGTCACCACCTCGCCATGACCGTTCCTCATTGTTTTGCTTTTTACGATAAAAAAACTAGAATTCCGCCCGATTCTCATATTTTCGTGTGCTCTAGCCCACGCCTTCTGATTGGGCCCGAGTCCCCCGAAACCGGATTGCCTAAAATTTATCTAGGCCATCACGACCTAAGGACCATAGTCACCGCCCCACCATGGCCGTTCCTTGTTGTTTTGCATTTTATGGCCGAAAAACTAGAATTCCGCCCGATTTCCATATATTCGTAATCTATAGCCCACGCCTTTCGAGTGTGTTCAGCCCCCGGGACCCTGATCGCCTAATATTTTTCCAGGCTATCAAATACGACCTAAGGAACCATAGTCACCGCCCCGCCATGGCCGTTCCTCATTGTTTTGCGTTTTACGACCAAAAAACTAGAATTCACCCCGATTCCTATATATTCGTGTGCTATAGCCCACTCCTTCCAAGTGGGTCTAGGGCCCCCGGACCCCGATCGCCTAAAATTTATTTGGGCCATCAAATACTACCTAAGGAACCATAGTCACCTCCCCGCCATGACCATTCCTCTTTGTTTTGCTTTTTAAGACCAAAAAACTAGAATTCCGCCCGATTCCCATATTTTCGTGTGCTCTAGCCCACGCCTTTCGAGTGGGCCCGGGTCCCTCAAAATCGGATTGCCTAAAATATTTCGAGGCCTTCAAATATGACCTAAGGAACCATAGTCACCGCCCCGCCATGGCCATTTCTCGTTGTTTTGCGTTTTACGGCCAAAAAACTAGAATTTTGCCCGATTCCCATATTTTCGTGTGCTATAGCCCACGCCTTCCGAGTGGGTCCAGGCCCCCGGACCCCGATCGCCCAAAATTATTCCAGGCCTTCAAATACGACCTAAGGAAGCAAAGACACCGCCCCGCCATGACAGTTCCTCGCGTTTTTGCTTTTTACGGCAAAAAAACTAGAATTTCGCGCGATTGCCATATTTTTGTGAGCTATTGCCCATGCCTTCCAAGTGAGTCCGGACCCCGATCGCCTAAAATTTATTTGGGCCATCAAATACAACGTAAGGAACCATAGTCACCGCCCCGCCATCACCGTTCCTCGTCGTTTTGCTTTTTGCGACCAAAAAACTAGAATTCCGCCCGATACCCATATTTTTGTGTGCTCTAGCCCACGCCTTCCGAGTGGGCCCAGGTCCCCTGAAATCGGATTGCCTAAAATTTTTCCAGGCCATCAAATACGACCTATGGAACCATATTCACCGCCCCACCATGGCCGGTCCTCGTTGTATTGCATTTTACGGGCAAAAAACTCGAATTCTGCCTGATTCCCAAATATTCATATGCTATAAGCACGCCTTCTGAGAGGTTTCGGGCCCCCTGGACCCTGAACGCCTAAAATATTTCCGTGCTATCAAATACGACCTAAGGAACCATAGCCACCGCCCCGCCATGTCCGTTCCTCGTTGTTTTGCTTTATATGGCCAAAAAACTAGAATTTTGCCCGATTGCCATATTTTCGTGTGCCATAACCCACGCCTTCCAAGTGTGTTTGGTCCCCCGAACCCTGATCGCCTAAAATTTTCTCGGGTCATCAAATACGACCTAAGGAACCATAGTCAGCACCCCGCCATGACCATTCCTCGTTTTTTTTGCTTTTTACGGCCAAAAAATAAGAATTTTGCGCGATTGGCATATTTTCGTGTGCTCTATCCCACGTCTTCCGATTGGGCCCGGTCCCCCGAAACCGGATTGCCTAAAATTTATCTAGGCCATCAAATACGACCTAAGGAACCATATTCACCCCCCCCCCCCCCGCCATGGCCGTTTCTCATTGTTTTGCTTTTAACGACCAAAAAACCAGAATTTCGCGTGATTGCCATATTTTTGTGAGCTATAGCCCATGCCTTCCGGGTGGGTCCGGACCCCCTGGACCCCGATCGCATAAAATTTATCTGGGCCATCAAATACGACCTAAGGAACCATAGTCAGTGCCCCGCCATGACCATTCCTCGTTTGTTTTGATTTTTTCGGCAAAAAAATAAAAATTTCGCGCGATTGCCATATTTTCGCGTGCTCTAGCCCACGCCTTCCGATTGGGCCCGGATACCCCGAAATCGGATTGCCTAAAATTTATCCAGGCCATAAAATACGACCTAAGGAACCATAGTCACCCCCGCCATGGCCGTTCCTCATTGTTTTGCTTTTAACGACCAAAAAACTAGAATTTCGCCCGATTCCCATATTTTTGTGTGCTCTAGCCCACGTCTTCCGATTGGACCCGGGTCCCACAAAATCGGATTGCCTTAAATTTATCCAAGCCATCAAATATGACCTAAGGAACCATAGTCACCACCCCGCCATGGCCGTTCCTCGTTGTTTTGCGTTTTACGGCCAAAATACTAGAATTCCGCCCGATTCCCATATATTCGTGTGCTATAGCCCACGTATTCCTAGTGGGTCCGACCCCCCCCCCGGTCCCGATCACCTAATATTTTTCCGGGCTCTCAAATACGACCTAAGGAACCATAGTCACCGCCCTGCCATGGCCGTTCCTTGTTGTTTTGCGTTTTAGGGCCAAAAAACTAGAATTCATCCCGATTCCTATATATTCGTGTGCTATAGCCCACTCCTTCCGACTGGGTCCGGGGAGGAACCATAGTCACCATCCCACCATAACCGTTCCTCGTTGTTTTTCATTTTACGACAAAAAAACTAGAATTCCGCCCGATTCCCATATTTTCGTGTGCTCTAGCCCACGCCTTTCGAGTGGGCCCGGGTCCCTCGAAACCGGATTGCCTAAAATATTTCCAGGCCATCAAATACGACCTAAGGAACCATAGTCACCGCCCCGCCAAGTCCGTTCCTTGATGTTTTGCGTTTTACGTCCAAAAAACTAGAATTCTGCCTGATTCCCATATATTCGTCTGCTATAGCCCACGCCTTTCGAATGGGTTCGAGCCCCCGGACCCCGATCGCCTAAAATTTTCTGGGCTATCAAATATGACCTAAGGAACCATAGTCACCGCTCCGCCATGGCCGTTGCTAGTTGTTTTGCGTTTTACGACCAAAGAACTAGAATTTCGCCCGATTCCCATATATTCGTGTGCTAGCCCATGCCTTTCGAGTGGGTCCGGGCCCCCGGACCTCGATCGCCTAAAATTTATCCCGGCTATTAAATAAAACCTAAGGAACCATAGCCTCCGCCCCGCTATGACCGTTCCTCCTTGTTTTGCTTTATACGGCCAAAAAACTAGAATTTTGCCCGATTGTCATATTTTTGTGTGCTATAGCCCACGCCTTCCAAGTGGGTCCAGGCCCCCGGACCCCGATCGCCTAAAATTTTTTAGGGCCATCAAATACGACCTAAGGAACCATAGTCACCGCCCCACCATAACCGTTCCTCATTTTTTTGTTTTTTACGGCTAAAAAACTAGAATTTCGTGCAATTGCCATATTTTCTTGAGCTATAGCCCATGCCTTCCGAGTGGGTCCGGACCCTGATCGCCAAAAATTTATCTCGGCCATGAAATACGACCTAAGGAACCATAGTCACCGACCCGCCATGACCGTTCCTCGTTGTTTTGATTTTTACGACAAAAAAACTAAAATTCTGCCCAATTCTCATATTTTCGTGTGCTCTAGCCCACGCCTTTCGATTGGGCCCGGGTTCCCCGAAACCGGATTGCCTAAAATTTATCCAGGCCATCAATACGACCTAAGGACCATAGTCACCGCTCCTCAATGGCCATTCCTCGTTGTTTTGCGTTTTATGGCCAAAAAACTTGAATTCTGCCCGATTCCCATATATTCGTATGCTATAACCCACGCCTTCCGAGTGGGTCCGGCCCCCCGGACCCCGATCACCTAATATTTTTTCGGGCTATCAAATACGACCTAAGGAATCATAGTCACCTCCCTGCTATGTCTATTCCTCATTTTTTGCGTTTTACGGCCAAAAAACTAGAATTCAGCCAGATTCCTATATATTCGTGTGCTATAGCCCACTCCTTCTGTGTGGGTCCATGCCGCCCCGACCCCGATCGCCTAAAATTTATTTGGGCCATCAAATACTACCTAAGGAACCATAGTCACTGCCTCGCCATGACCATTCCTCTTTGTTTTGCTTTTTAAGACCAAAAAACTAGAATTCCGCCCGATTCCCCTATTTTCGTGTGCTCTAGCCCACGCCTTTCGAGTGGGCCCGGGTCCCTCAAAACCGGATTGCCTAAAATATTTAGAGGCCTTCAAATATGACATAAGGAACCATAGTCACCGCCCCGCCATGGCCATTTCTCGTTGTTTTGCGTTTTACGGCCAAAAAACTAGAATTTTGCCCGATTCCCATATTTTCGTGTGCTATAGCCCACGCCTTCCGAGTGGGTCCAGGCCCCCGGACCCCGATCGCCCAAAATTATTCCAGGCCATCAAATACGACCTAAGGAAGCATAGACACCGCCCCGCCATGACAGTTCCTCGCGTTTTTGCGTTTTACGGCAAAAAAACTAGAATTTCGCGCGATTACCATATTTTTGTGAGCTATTGCCCATGCCTTCCAAGTGAGTCCGGACCCCGATCGCCTAAAATTTATTTGGGCCATCAAATACAACATAAGGAACCATAGTCACCGCCCCGCCATCACCGTTCCTCGTTGTTTTGCTTTTTGCGACCAAAAAACTAGAATTCCGCACGATACCCATATTTTTGTGTGCTCTAGCCCACGCCTTCCGAGTGGGCCCAGGTCCCCTGAAATCGGATTGCCTAAAATTTTTCCAAGCCATCAAATACGACCTATGGAACCATATTCACCGCCCCGCCATGGCCGGTTCTCATTGTTTTGCATTTTACGGCCAAAAAACTCGAATTCCGCCTGATTCCCAAATATTCATATGCTATAAGCACGCCTTCTGAGAGGGTTCGGGCCCCCTGGACCCTGAACGCCTAAAATTTTTCCGTGCTATCAAATACGACCTAAGGAACCATAGCCACCGCCCCGCCATGTCCGTTCCTCGTTGTTTTGCTTTATATGGCCAAAAAACTAGAATTTTGCCCGATTGCCATATTTTCGTGTGCCATAACCCACGCCTTCCAAGTGGGTTTGGTCCCGCGAACCCTGATCGCCTAAAATATTCTCAGGTCATCAAATACGACCTAAGGAACCATAGTCAGCACCCCGCCATGACCATTCCTCATTTTTTTTGCTTTTTACGGCCAAAAAACAAGAATTTTGCGCGATTGGCATATTTTCGTGTGCTCTATCCCACGTCTTCCGATTGGGCCCGGACCCCCGAAACCAGATTGCCTAAAATTTATCCAGGCCATCAAATACGACCTAAGGAACCATAGTCACCCCCCCCGCCATGGCCGTTCCTCATTGTTTTTCTTTCAACGACCAAAAAACTAGAATTCCGCTCGATTGCCATATTTTTGTGAGCTATAGCCCATGCCTTCCGGGTGGGTCCGGACCCCCTGGACCCCGATCGCATAAAATTTATCTGGGCCATCAAATACGATCTAAGGAACCATAGTCAGCGCCCCGCCATGACTATTCCTCGTTTGTTTTGATTTTTTCGGCAAAAAAATAAAAATTTTGCGCGATTGCCATATTTTCGCGTGCTCTAGCCCACGCCTTCCGATTGGGCCCGGGTACCCCGAAATCGGATTGCCTAAAATTTATCCAGGCCATCAAATACGACCTAAGGAACCATAGTCACCCCGCCATGGCCGTTCCTCATTGTTTTGCTTTTAACAACCAAAAAACTAGAATTTCGCCCGATTCCCATATTTTCGTGTGCTCTAGCCCTTGTCTTCCGATTGGGCCCGGGTCCCACAAAACCGAATCAGCTAAAATTATTCGGGGACATCAAATACGACCTAAGGAACCATAGTCACCTCCCCTCCATGGCCGTTCCTCGTTCTTTTGCGTTTTAGGCCAAAAAACTAGAATTCCGCCCGATTACCATATATTCGTGTGCTATAGCCCACGCCTTCTGAGTGGGTCCGGGCCACCCGAACCCCGATCGCCTAAATTTTTTTTGGGCTATCAAATACGACCTAAGGAACCATAGCCACCACCCCGTCATGGCCGTTCCTCATTGTTTTGCTTTATACGGCCAAAAAAATAGAATATTGCCCGATTGTCACATTTTCATGTCCTATAGCCCACGCCTTCCAAGTGGGTCCAGTCCCCCGAACCCTGATTGCCTAAAATTTTTCCGGGCCATCAAATACGACCTAAGGAACCATAGTCACCGCCCTCCATGACCATTCCTCGTGTTTTTGCTTTTTACGGCCAAAAAACTAGAATTTCACGCGGTTGCCATATTTTTGTGAGCAATTGCACATGCCTTCCGAGTGAGTCCGGACACCGATCGCCTAAAATTTATTTGGGCCATCAAATACAACGTAAGGAACCATAGTCACCGCCCCGCCATGACCGTTCCTCGTTGTTTTGCTTTTTGCGACCAAAAACTAGAATTCCGCACGATACCCATATTTTTGTGTGCTCTAGCCCACGCCTTCCGAGTGGGCCCAGGTCCCCTGAAACCGAATTGCCTAAAATTTTTTCAAGCCATCAAATACGACCTATGGAACCATATTCACCGCCCCGCCATGGCCGGTCCTCGTTGTTTTGTGTTTTACGGCCAAAAAACTCGAAATCCGCCTGATTCCCAAATATTCGTATGCTATAGGCACGCCTTTTGAGTGGGTCCGGGCCCCCTGGACCCTGAATGCCTAAAATTTTTCCGTGCTATCAAATACGACCTAAGGAACCATAGCCACCACCCCGCCATGTCCGTTCCTCGTTGTTTTGCTTTATACGGCCAAAAAACTAGAATTTTGCCCGATTGCCATATTTTCGTGTGCCATAGCCCACGCCTTCCAAGTGGGTTCGGTCCCCCGGACCCCGATTGCCTAAAATTTTTTCGGGCCATCAAATACGACCTAAGGAACCATAGTCAGCACCCCGCCATGACCATTCCTCATTGTTTTGCTTTTAACGACCAAAAAACTAGAATTCCGCCCGATTCCCATATTTTTGTGTGCTCTAGCCCACGCCTTCCGATTGGGCCCGGGTCCCCCAAAACCGGATTGCCTAAAATTTATCCAGGCCATCAAATACAACCTAAGGAACCATAGTCACCCACCCACCATGGTCGTTCCTCGTTGTTTTGCGTTTTATGGTAAAAAAACTAGAATTCCGCCCGATTACCATATATTCATGTGCTACAGCCCACGCCTTCCGAGTAGGTCCGACCCCCCGGACCCGATCGCCTAATATTTTTTTGGGCTCTCAAATACGACCTAAGGAACCATAGTCACCACCCCGCCATGGCCGTTCCTCGATGTTTTGCATTTTACGGCCAAAAAACACGAATTTACCCTGATTCCTATATATTCGTGTGCTATAGCCCACACCTTTCGAGTCGGTCCAGGTCCGCCGGACCCCGATCGACTAAAATTTATTTGGGCCATCAAATATGACCTAAGAAACCATAGTCACCACCTCGCCATGACCGTTCCTCGTTGTTTTGCTTTTTGCGACAAAAAAACTAGAATTCCGCCCGATTCCCATATTTTCGTGTGCTCTAGCCCACGCCTTCCGAGTGGGCCCGGGTCCCCCGAAACCGAATTGCCTAAAATTTTTCCGGGCCATCAAATATGACCTAAGGAACCATAGTCACCGCTCTGCCATAGCCGTTCCTCGTTGTTTTACATTTATCGGCCAAAAAACTAGAATTCCGCCTGATTCCTATATATTCATGTGCTATAGCCCATGCCTTCCGAGTGGGTACGGGCCCCGAGGGCCCCGATCGACTAACATTTTTCCGAGCCATCAAATACGACCTAATGAACCATAGTCACCGCCCCGCCATGTTCGTTCCTTGTTTTTTGCATTTTACGGCCAAAAAATAAGAATTTCGCCCGATTCCCATATATTCGTGTGCTATAGCCCGCGCCTTCTGAGTGGGTCCGGGCTCCCCCGACCCCGATCGCCTAAAATTTTTCCGGGCAATCAAATATGACCTAAGGAACCATAGCTACCACCTTGCCATTACCGTTCCCCATTGTTTTGCTTTATACGGCCAAAAAACTAGAATTTTTCCCGATTGCCATACTTTCGTGTGCTAATAGCCCACGCCTTCCAAGTGGGTCCGAGCCCCCAGACCCCGATCGCCTAAAAAATTTTCGGGCCATCAAATATTACCTAAAGAACCATAGTCAATGCCCCGCCATG
Source organism: Nicotiana tabacum (assembly GCF_000715075.1). Lineage (NCBI taxonomy): Eukaryota > Viridiplantae > Streptophyta > Magnoliopsida > Solanales > Solanaceae > Nicotiana > Nicotiana tabacum. The sequence goes on along the minus strand of NC_134096.1, from coordinate 87,214,735 downwards.
ACCGTTCCTCGTTGTTTTGCGTTTTACATCAAAAAAACTAGAATTTCGCTAGATTCCCATATATTCGTCTGCTATAGCCCACGCCTTCTGAGTGGGTCCGAGCCCCCCGGACCCCGATCTCCTAAAATTGATTTGGGCCATCAAATAAGACCTAAGGAACCATAGTCACCGCCCCGCCATAACCGTTCCTCGTTGTTTTTCATTTTATGACTAAAAAACTAGAATTCCATCCGATTACCATTTTTTCGTGTGCTCTAGCCCACGCCTTTCGAGTGGGCCCTGGTCCCTCGAAACCGTATTGCTTAAAATATTTCCAAGCCATCAAATATGACATAAGGAACCATAGTCACCATCCCGCTAAGGCCATTCCTCGTTGTTTTGCGTTTTACGTCCAAAAAATTAGAATTCCGCCTGATTTCCATATATTCGTCTGCTATAGCCCACGCCTTCCGAGTGGGTCCGAGCCCCCCGGACCCCGATCCCCTAAAATTTTTCCGGGCTATCAAATACGACCGAAGGAACCATAGTCACCGCCCCACCACAACCGTTACTTGTTGTTTTGCGTTTTACGGCCAAAAAATTAGAATTCCGCCCGATTCCCATATATTCGTGTGCTATAGCCCACGCCTTCCGAGTGGGTCCGGGCCCCCGGACCTCGATCGCCTAAAATTTATCCGGGAAATTAAATACGACCTAAGGAACCATAGCCAGTGCCCCGCCATGACCGTTCCTCCTTGTTTTGCTTTATACGGCCAACAAACTAGAATTTTGCCCGATTGCCATATTTTCGTGTGCCGCCTTCCAAGAGGGTCCGGGCCCCCGGACCTCGATTGCCTAAAATTTTTCGGGCCATCAAATATGACATAATGAACCATAGTCACTGCCCCTCCATAACCGTTCCTCATTTCTTTGTATTTTACGGCTAAAAAACTTGAATTTTTCGCGATTGCCATATTTTCGTGAGCTATAGCCCATGCCTTTAGAGTGGGTCTGGACCCCGATCGCCAAACATTTATCTGGGCCATCAAATACGACCTAAGGAACCATAGTCACCGCCCCGCCATGACCGTTCCTCGTTGTTTTGCTTTTTACGACAAAAAAACTAGAATTCTGCCCGATTCCCATATTTTGTGTGCTCTAGCCAACGCCTCCCGATTGGGCCCGGGTCCCCTGGACCCTGATTGCCTAAAATTTTTCTGGGCTATCAAATACGACCTAAGGAACCATAGCCACCACCCCGCCATGACCGTTCCTCGTCGTTTTGCTTTATAAGGCCACAAAACTAGAATTTTGCCCGATTGCTACATTTTCGTGTGCTATAGCCCATGCCTTCCAAGTGGGTCCAGGCTTCCGGACCCCGATCGCTTAAAAAAATTTTAGGCCATGTAATATGAAGTAAGAAACCATAGTCACCACCCCGCCATGACCATTCCTCGTTTTTTTGCTTTTTACGGCCAAAAAACTAGAATTTCGCGCGATTGCCATATTTCTGTGTGCTCTAGCCCACGCCTTCCGATTAGGCCCGGGTCCCCCGAAACCGGATTGCCTAAAATTTATCTAGGCCATTAAATATGACCTAAGGAACCATAGTCAACCCCCGGCCATGACCGTTCCTCGTTGATTTGCCTTTTACGACCAAAAAACTAGAATTCCGCCCGATTCCCATATTTTCGTGTGCTCTATCCCACTCCTTCTGATTGGGCCCGGGTCCCCCGAAACCGAATTGCCTAAAATTTTTCCAGGCCATCAAATACGACCTAAGAAACAATAGTCACCACCCCTCCATGGCCGTTCCTCGTTGTTTTTCCTTTTATGGCCAAAAAACTAGAATTCTGCCCGATTCCCATATATTCGTGTGCTATAGCCCACGCCTTCCGAGTGGGTCCGGCCCCCCGGAGCCGATCGCCTAATGTTTTTCCGGGCTCTCAAATACGACCTAAGGAACCATAGTCACCGCCCCGCCATGGCCGTTCCTCGTTATTTTGCATTTTACGGGCAAAAAACAAGAATTCATCCCGATTCCTATATATTCGTGTGCTATAGCCCACTCCTTCCGAGTGGTGATCGACTAAAATTTATTTGGGCCATCAAATACAACCTAAGGAACCGTAGTCACCGCCTCTCCATGACCGTTCCTCGTTGTTTTTGCTTTTTACGAACAAAAAACTAAAATTCCGCCCGATTCCCATATTTTCGTGTTCTCTAGCCCACGCCTTCCGAGTGGGCCCGGTTCCCCCGAAACCGGATTACCTAAAAATTTTCCAGGCCATGAAATACGACCTAAGGAACCATAGTCACTGCCCCGCCATGGCCGTTCCTCGTTGTTTTGCGTTTTACGACCAAAAAACTAGAATTCCGCCCGATTACCATTAATTCGTGTGCTATAGCCCACGCCTTCTGAGTGGGTCTGGGGGATCGCCTAAAATTTTTCTGGGCTATCAAATACGACCTAAGTAACCATAGTCACCGCCCCTCCATGACCATTCCTCGTGTTTTGGCTTTTTACGGCCAAAAACTAGAATTTCGCGCGATTGCCATATTTTTGTGAGCTATAGCCCATGCCTTCCGTGTGGGTCCGGACCCCATGGACCCCGATCGCATAAAATTTATTTGGGCCATCAAATATGACCTAAGGAACCATAGTCACTGCCTCGCCATGACCGTTCCTCATTGTTTTGCTTTTTACGACCAAAAAACTAGAATTCTGCCCGATTCCCCTATTTTCGTGTGCTCTAGCCCACACCTTCCGAGTGGGCCTGGGTCCCCCGAAACCGAATTACATAAAATTTTTCCAGGCCATCAAATACGACCTAAGGAACAATAGTCACCACCCCGCCATGGCCGTTCCTCGTTGTTTTACATTTATCGGCCCGATTCCTATATATTCGTGTGCAATAGCCCACGCCTTCCGAGTAGGTACGGGCCCCACGGGCCGCGATCGCCTAACATTTTTCCGAGCCATCAAATACGACCTAAGGAACCATAGGCACCGCCCCGCCATGTCCGTTTCTTGTTTTTTGTATTTTACGGCCAAAAAACTTGAATACCGCCCGATTCCCAAATATTCGTGTGCTATATAGCCCGCACCTTATGAGTGGGTCCGGGCCCCCGGACCCCCGATCGCCTTAAATTTTTCCGGGCAATCAAATACGACCTAAGGAACCATAGCTACCACCTCGCCATGACCGTTCCTTGTTGTTTTGCTTTATACGACCAAAAAACTAGAATTTTGCCCGATTGCCAAATTTTCGTGTGCTAATAGCCCACGCCTTCCAAGTGGGTCCGGGCCCCCAGACCCCGATCGCCTAAAAATTTTTCGGGCTATCAAATATGACCTAAAGAACCATAGTCAATGCCCCTCCATGACCGTTCCTCGTTGTTTTGCATTTTACGTCCAAAAAACTAGAATTCCGCCAGATTCCCAAATATTCGTAAGATATAGCCCATGCCTTCCGAGTGGGTCCGGCCCCCCGGACCCTGATCGCCTAATATATTTTCAAGCTATCAAATACGACCTAAGGAATCATAATTTCCACCCCGCCACGGCCGTTCCTCGTTGTTTTGCATTTTACGGCCAAAAAACTAGAATTCACCTTGATTCCTCTATATTCGTGTGCTATAGCCCACTCCTTCCGAGTGGGTCCGCGGGCCCCCGGACCCCGATTGCCTAAAATTTATTTGGGCCATCAGATACGACCTAAGGAACCATAGTCACTGCCCCACCATGTCCTTTCCTCGTTGTTTTGCGTTTTACGGCCAAAAAACTTGAATTTTGCCCGATTCCCATATTTTCGTGTGCTATAGCTCACGCCTTCCGAGTGGGTCCGGGCCCCCGGACCCCTATCACCCAAAATTATTCCGGGCCATCAAATATAACCTAAGGAAGCATAGTCACCACCCCGCCATGACAGTTCCTCGCATTTTTACTTTTTACGGCCAAAAAACTAGAATTTCGCGCGATTGCCATATTTTCGTGAGCTATTGCCCATGCCTTCCGAGTGAGTCCAGACCCCAATCGCCTAAATTTTATTTGGGCCATCAAATATGACCTAAGGAACCATAGTCACCGCCCCGACATGACCGTTCCTCATTGTTTTGCTTTTTACGAGCAAAAAACTAGAATTCCGCCCGATACCCATATTTTTCGTGTGCTCTAACCCATGCCTTCCGAGTGGGCCCGGGTCCCCTGAAACCGGATTGCCTAAAATTTTTCTAGGCCATAAAATAGGGCCTATGGAACCATATTCACCGCCCCTCCATGGCCGTTCCTCGTTGTTTTGCGTTTTACGGCCAAAAAACTCGAATTCCGCCTGATTCCTAAATATTCGTGTGCTATAGGCACGCCTCTAAGTGGGTCCGGGCCCCCTGGACCCTGATCGCCTAAAACTTTTCCAGGCTATCAAATACGACTTAAGGAACCATAGCCACTGCCCCGCCATGTCCGTTCCTCGTTGTTTTGCTTTATACGGCCAAAAAACTAGAATTTTGCCCGATTGCCATATTTTCGTGTGCCATAGCCCACGCCTTCCAAGTGGGTTCAGTCCCCCGGACCCCGATCGCCTAAACTTTTTTCCGGGCAATCAAATACGACCTAAGGAACCATAGAAACCACCCTGCCATGACCGTTCCTCGTTGTTTTGCTTTATAAGGCCAAAAAATAGAATTTTGCCCGATTGCCTTATTTTAGTGTGCAAATAGCCCACGCCTTCCAAGTGGGTCCGGGCCCCCAGACCCCGATCGCCTAAAATTTTTTTGGGCCTTCAAATATGACCGAAAGAACCATAGTCACCGCCCCGCCATGACTGTTCCTCGTTGTTTTGCGTTTTACGTCCAAAAAACTAGAATTTTGCCCGATTCCCATATATTCGTGTGCTATAGCCCACTCCTTCCGAGTGGATCTGGGCCCCCCGGACCCTGATCGCCTAAAATTGATTTGGGCCATCAAATACGACCTAAGGAACAATAGTCACCGCCCTACCATAAGCGTTCCTCATTGTTTTTTATTTTACGACCAAAAAACTAGAATTCCGTTCGATTCCCATATTTTCGTGTGCTCTAGCTCACGCCTTTCGAGTGGGCCCGGGTCCCTCGAAACCGGATTGCCTAAAATATTTCCAAGCCATCAAATACGACATAAGGAACCATAGTCACTGCCCCGCTAAGGCCATTCCTCATTGTTTTGCGTTTTACGTCCAACAAATTAGAATTCTGCCCGATTCCCATATATTCGTGTTGTGTAGCCCACACCTTCCTAGTGGGTCCGAGCCCCCCGGACCCCGATCGCCTAAAATTTTTCCGGGCTATAAAATACGATCGAAGGAACCATAGTCACTGCCCCGCCATGACCGTTCCTCGTTGTTTTGTGTTTTACGGCAAAAAAACTAGAATTCTGCCCGATTCCCATATATTCGTGTGATATAACCCACGCCTTCCGAGTGGGTCCGGGCCCCCCGGACCTCGATCGCCTAAAATTTATACAGGCTATTAAATACGACCTAAGGAACCATAGCCACTGCCCCGCCATGACCGTTCCTCCTTATTTTGCTTTATATGGCCAAAAAACTAGAATTTTGCCCGATTGCCATATTTTTGTGTGCTATAGCCCACGCCTTCCAAGATTGTCCGGGACCCCGGACCCCGATCGCCTAAAATTTTTTCAGACCATCAAATACGACATAAGGAACCATAGTCACCGCCCCGCCATAACCGTTCCTCATTTTTTTTTGTTTTTTACGGCTAAAAAACTAGAATTTCGCGCGATTGCCATATTTTCGTGTGCTCTAGGCCACGCCTTCCGATTGGGCCTGGGTCCGCCGAAACCGGATTTCCTAAAATTTATCCAGGCCATCAAATACGACCTAAGGAACCATAGTCACCGCCCCGCCATGACCGTTCCTCGTTGTTTTGTTTTTTACGACAAAAAAACTAGAATTCTTCCCGATTCCCATATTTTCGTGTGCTCTAGGCCACGCCTTCCGATTGGGCCTGGGTCCCCCGAAACCGGATTTCCTAAAATTTATCCAGGCCATCATATACGACCTAAGGACCATAGTAACCGCTCCGCTATGGCCATTCCTCGTTGTTTTGCATTTTATGGCCAAATATCTAGAATTCCGCCCGATTCCCTTTTATTCGTATGCCATAGCCCACGCCTTCCGAGTGGGTCCGGCCCCCTGGACTCTGATTGCCTAATATTTTTCCGGGCTTTCAAATACGACCTAAGGAACCATAGTCACCGCCCCGCCACGGCCGTTCCTCGTTGTTTTGCGTTTTACGGCCAAAAAACTAAAATTCAGCCCGATTCCTATATATTCGTGTGCTCTAGCCCACTCCTTCCGAGTGGGTCCAGGCCCCCTGGACCCCGATCGCCTAAAATTATTTGGGCCATCAAATACGACCTAAGGAACCATAGTCACTACCTCTCCATGACCGTTCCTCCTTGTTTTGCTTTTTACGACCAAAAAACTTGAATTCCGTCCGGTTCCCATATTTTCGTGTAGAGCCCACGTCTTTCGAGTGGGCCCGGGTCCCTCGAAACCGGATTACCTAAAATATTTCCAGGCCTTCAAATACGACCTAAGGAACCATAGTCACCGCCCCGCCATGGCCGTTTTGCGTTTTACAACAAAAAAACTAGAATTCCGCCCGATTCCCATATATTCGTATGCTATAACCCACGCCTTCTGAGTGGGTCCGGGCCCCCCGGACCCCGATCGCCAAAATTTTTTCTAGGCCATCAAATACGACCTAAGGAACTATAGTCACTGCCCCACCATGACCGTTCTTCATTTTTTTTGCTTTTAACGGCCAAAAAACGAGAATTTCGCGCGATTGCCCTATTTTCGTGAGCAATAGCCAATGCCTTCCGGGTGGGTCCGGACCCCGATCCCATAAAATTTATCTAGGCCATCAAATACGACCTAAGGAACAATAGTCACCGCCCCACCATAACCGTTCCTCATTGTTTTTCTTTTTACGACCAAAAATCTAGAATTTCACCCAATTCCCATATTTTCGTGTGTTCTAGCCCACGGCTTCCGAGTGGGCCCGGGTCCTCCGTAAACGGATTGCCTAAAATTTATCTGGGCCATCAAATACGACCTAAGGACCATAGTCACCGCCCCACCATGCCGTTCCTCGTTGTTTGGCGTTTTATGGCCAAAAAACTAGAATTTCACCCGATTCCCATATATTAGTATGCTATAGCCCACGCCTTCCGAGTGGGTCCGGCCCCCCAGACCCCGATCGCCTAATATTTTTCCGGGCTATCAAATACGACCTAAGGAACCATAGTCACCGCCCCGCCATGGTCGTTCCTCGTTGTTTTGCGTTTTACGGCCAAAAAACTAGAATTCAGCCCGATTCCTATATATTCGTGTGCTATAGCCCACTCCTTCCGAGTGGGTCCAGGCCCCCGGACCCCGATCGCCTAAAATATATTTGGGCTATCAAATACGACCTAATGAACCATAGTCGCCACCCGACCATAACCATTCCTCGTTGTGTTTCGTTTTACGACCAAAAAACTAGAATTCCGCCCGATTCCCATATTTTCGTGTGCTCTAGCCCACGCCATCCGAGTGGGCCCGGCCCCCCCAGACCTCGATCGCCTAATATTTTTCTAGGCTATTAAATACGACCTAAGGAACCATAGTTACCACCCCGCCATGGCCGTTCCTCGTTATTTTGCGTTTTACGGCCAAAAAACTAGAATTCAGCCTGATTCCTATATATTCGTGTGCTATAGCCCACTCCTTCCGAGTGGGTCCAGGACCCCAGACCCCAATAGCAAAAAATTTATTTGGGCCAGCCAATACGACCTAAGGAACCATAGTCACCGCCCCGCCATGACCGTTCCTCGTTGTTTTGCTTTTTACGACCAAAAAACAAGAATTCCGCCCGATCCCATATTTTCGTGTGCAGCCCACGCCTTCCGAGTGGGCCCGGGTCCCCCGAAACCGGATTGCCTAAAATTTTTTCAGGCCATCAAATACGACCTAAGGAACCATAGTCACCGCCCCGCCATGGCCGTTCCTCTTTGTTTTGTGTTTCATGGCAAAAGAACTAGAATTCCACCCGATTCCCATATATTCGTGTGCTATAGCCCAGCCTTCCGAGTGGGTCCGGGCCCCCCAAGACCCCGATCGCCTAAAATGTTTCCGGGATATTAAATATGACCTAAGGAACCATAGCCACCGCCCCGCTATGACCGTTCCTCGTTGGTTTTGGTTTTTACGGCCAAAAAACTAGAATTTTGCCCGATTGCCATATTTTCGTGTGTTATAGCCCACGCCTTCCGAATGGGTCCGGGCACCCAGGACCCCGATCGCGTAAAAATATTTTGGGCCATCAATTACGACCTAAGGAATCATAGTCATCGCCCCGCCATAACCATTCCTCATTTTTTTTTGTTTTTTACGACCAAAAAACTAGAATTTCGCGCGATTGCCATATTTTCGTGAGCTATAGCCCATGCCTTCCGAGTGGGTCCGGACACCGATCGCCAAAAATTTATCTAGGCCATCAAATACGACCTAAGGAACCAAAGTCACCGCCCCGCCATGACCGTTCCTCATTGTTTTGCTTTTTACGACCAAAAAACTAGAATTCTGCCCGATCCCATATTTTCGTGTGCTCTAGCCCACGCCTTCCGAGTGGGCCAGGGTCCCCCAAAACTGGATTGTCTAAAATTTATCCAGGCCATCAAATACGACCTAAGGAACCATAGTCACCGACCCACCATGGCCATTCCTCTTTGTTTTGCGTTGTATGGCCAAAAAACTAGAATTCCACCCTATTCCCATATATTCATGTGCTATAGCCCATCCCTTCCGAGTGGGTCCGGCCCCCCCACTGATTGCCTAATATTTTTCTGGGCTATCAAATACGACCTAAGAAACCATAGTCACCGCCCCGCCATGGCCATTCCTCGATGTTTTGCGTTTTACGGCCAAAAAACTAGAATCCAACCTGATTCCTATATATTCGTGTGCTATCCACTCCTTCCGAGTGGGTCCAGGCCCCCCGGACCCCGATCACCAAAAATTTATTTGGTCCATCCAATATGACCTAAGGAACCATTGTCACTACCCCGCCATGACCGTTCCTTGTTGTTTTGCTTTTTACGACCAAAAAACTAGAATTCCGCCCGATCCCATATTTTCGTGTGCTCTAGCCCACGCCCTCCGAGTGGGCCAGGGTCCCCCGAAACCGGATTGCCTAAGATTTTTCCAGGCCATCAAATACGACCTAAGGAACCATAGTCACCACCCCACCATGGCCGTTCCTCGTTGTTTTGCGTTTTGCGACCAAAAAACTAGAATTTCGCCTGATTCCCATATATTCGTATGCTATAGCCCACGCCTTCTGAGTGGGTCCGGACCCCAGGACCCCGATCGCCTAAAATTTTTCTGGGCTATCAAATACGACCTAAGGAACCATAGCCACCGCCTCGCCATGAGCGTTCCTCGTTGTTTTGCCTTATACGGCCAAAAAACTAGAATTTTGCCCGATTGCCACATTTTCGTGTGCTATAGCCCACCTCCGGACCCTGGGACCCCGATCGCCTAAAAATTTTCTGGGCTATCAAGTACAACCTAAGGAACCATAGTCACTGCCCCGCCATGACCGTTCCTCGTTGTTTTGCATTTTACGGCCAAAAAACTAGAATTCCGCCCGATTACCATATATTCGTGTGCTATAGCCCACGCCTTCCGAGTGGGTTCGGGCCCCCCGGGCCTCGATCGCCTAAAATTAATCCAGACTATTAAATACGACCTAAGGAACCATATCCACCGCCCTGCCATGACCGTTCCTCCTTGTTTTGTTTTATACGACCAAAAAACTAGAATTTTGCCCGATTGCCATATTTTCGTGTGCTATAGGGCCACGCCTTCCAAGAGGGTCCGGGCCCCCGGACCCCGATTGCCTAAAATTTTTTTGGGCCATCAAATACGACATAAGGAACCATAGTCACCACCCCGCCATAACCGTTCCTAATTATTTTGTTTTTTACGGCTAAAAAACTAGAATTTCGCGCGATTGCCATATTTTCGTGTGCTATAGCCCATGCCTTCAGAGTGGGTCTGGACCCCGATCGCCAAAGAATTATATGGGCTATCAAATACGACCTAAGGAACCATAGTCACCGCCCCGTTATGACCGTTCCTCGTTGTTTTGCTTTTTACGACAAAAAAACTAGAATTCTGCCCGTTTCCCATATTTTCGTGTGCTCTAGCACACGCCTTCCGATTGGGCCTGGGTCCCCCG